>NW_017307372.1:537404-574419 GCF_000935625.1 Nanorana parkeri
TTTTTTTACAGCAGCAGAGCCGCCGGACAATAGAAAACTATTGGGCGGAGCTAGCTGTCACTGCTAGCTCCGCACAATCGTTTTCTATTTACTTTTTTTTTACTTTTTTCACTCTTTTTCTGTTCTTCTCGGTCCCTCTGAGGGACCGAGCAGAACAGCCGAGCCGAATGCCGCTCAGCGGCATTCGGCTATTCACTCACTGCTGTTCGGCATCTTTAAGAATAGCCAGAACAGCAGTGAGAAGCCTGCCGGAGGTTCGGCTTCGCCGATCCAGATGCTGGATCAGCTGAGTCGAACTCCTTCTGCACTTCGGGTCGGCCGAACATGCTGAACATGTTTGGCCGACCCGAAGCCACACGAAGCTAGCCGATGTACAGCTGATTTCAGCCGATGTACAGCTGATTTCAGCCGATGTACGGCTGAAATCAGCCGTAATAGCCTGAAGTGAATAGCCGAACAGCGTTCGGCTCACTTCACTTCAGATCGGTCATTCACTCGGCTGCCCTCGGCTGCCCTCGGCAGCTTAGTGAATAGACCCCTATCTAACACTATGCAAGTAATGGGATGAACATATGTTTAACAAGATGAATTAGATTTATTTTTGAATTCTGATGAATGCAAGGTAAATTGGAAACTGTGAATGCACATTGCTGTGCCATGATTGCGTTGAATCTGTGCATTTCTCTGTATGCGTGCTATCTGGACAGGAAGTTGCCTAATTTATTTAAGGGAGCATGAGGACAGGCTCACAATATCTGATGATGATTTGTTGAATCTCATTGCAGACTTAACAGGAGTAGCAGCAGCTGCTATGGCTGTGTAGGAAGATAACCTTACCATTCTTCCTGTTCCTCAACCACATGTCTTTGCCCAGTAAACATGTTTAGATACCATGTGGGATGTTGATATCTGGTGCAGATACAGGCTAAGCAGAGTAACTATTATGCACTTGAACAGCCTTATTGAGGAAAAGATAATTCCTACCACTTCATTCAATCAGGAAGTTCCTGGGATAGTGACCCTTTCTATTTTTGTCCAAATCCTTCCAAAGTGCCTCAGAAATAATATGTGAAACTAAGTCAACCAACAGGGTCCAGTGTGTTTATTCAGGTCACCGTTGCCATTGTTCATCTTGTGCCCTGATATATCCAAATTCCAGAGACAGATCCTGAGTAGAAGGATGTCAAGGTTGTTTTCCACATGCCCTGGGTGCCATCAACTGCAGACATGTAGCTTTGCAGGCACCCAGGGAGAGATGTCTACTTCAGATACCAGAAGAGTGTCCAACCAGCCTGTGATGCCAAACAGAGTTTTATAAGTGTGTGCTTAGCTTTCCCAGACTCATGTCATGACTCAGACATCCTTTGTCACACAACTCTATATAGGAAATTTAGTGGCACTTCTGGTACTACAAAGGAAAACACATTTCCAGTAATTTTACCATGTTAATTGGTGTCTTTCTGTACAGTCTGTGGAAGACAATCTCAGTCATTGGGGTTCATGTACTAAAAAATGTGAATGTTTACTTTGACCAGCAAACCTATGCTAATTTCTATTATCATGTACAACCATGTACAAGGGAAAAAAAATTAATTTTACTTCACATGGTTGGATAATAAAAGTGAACACAGCTTCACTGCGTGCACAAAGTGAATAATCTTCTATTTTAGTAAATTAAACCCGTTGAGTGTCAACACACTATGGGGGAATTTGTCAAAATGGGAGCAGACAGATTCTGGAGCTGTTTCTCATGTTTCTCAGCTTCTCTCTTCAGTTTGTCCAGTTAAGCTTTGAAAATTAAAGAGATAAGCTGATTGGTTGTCATTGTCAATTGCTCCAGTTTCTGTCTGCTCCAGTTTTGATAAATTCCCCTCTGTGTATCCTTTGCTTAATGCTATCAGAGTGTGCTCAAGTATTAGTTTTATGCTTGTTAGCCTGTGTTTTAACTGGAATTATAAAGAAGAATTCACTACCTGAAAGCTGTTGCCTTGTGGATTAATATGGTCATGCAACTGCTTAAAGCATTTTAATATCCTTATCATTTACAATATGTGGTATATTACCATATTTATATTGCACCTTTCTAAGTTCTCACACCTCTTTGTGTATATACTGTACTGTATACATGCATCACCATATCACTTTTTTTATATCAATCTATTTTTTGGCAGTAGATGAAGGTGTAGAAAGGAACCCTATCAGTATTTACCTGCAAATAACAGCATTAAAATTAATGTTTTTATCAAGTAAAATTAGTGCTATTATTTTAAGAGATAAATGTATTACTCAAAATAACTTAAATCAATTTTAGGCAAATAGGTTGTTCACAAGGGGATTTGCAATTTGCTGGGGAAGTTTCCCTTTAGCTTGGTAAATGTGATAAAATGTCACTTGGCAAAGAATACCCAATCATCTCCAAGGAAATTTTGAAAAAACAATATTTTTGCTTGCACGTGATTGGGTGATGGAAGTTAGCAGAGCTTACCCAGATACAGTGGTACCTCGGTTCACGAACGCTTCTGTACACGAACAATTTGATTTGCAAACAGGTAGTTCTGCAAAATTTTGCTTCCGTTTGCAAACTCCGCATCAGGTGACGAACACAACTGCAACCATCTTCCCTGCTCTGACACATGGTCGTGGCTTCCTCTAGTCGAGATCACGGTCTGATCACAGTTTGATTTAGTTCGTAACCAATTTGGTTCGCAACCAGAATAGTGGAACAAATTAAGTTCCTGAACCGAGGTACCACTGTATTAACTAAACTAAGGTGAAACTTTCCATACAAAGTGCATATTCCCTTGCAAAGTGAACAGAATATTTGCCTTTATTGAATCAATTCCAATTTGTTGCAATATGCTGTCAGATAATAGCACCCTTCAGTGAAAAAAAAGCCTCATTGTTATTGCAGCATGTCTCATTCATAATATAGCTGCAAAAGTGTTATTTGCCACCATGATGTCACTTTGGGTGATTTATTAAAAGAGTAAATTTTTTGCTTAGCCAAGTAAGCTGATTTTTAACACCCAGCCACGTACACAGGAATGTTTAAACAAAATTTGCATTGAATTGGGTGGTTGAATTGAACACAGCTTTACCAGGTGAATGTTCTCCTTAAGTCAATCAATGAGAGCAGTGTATCACAGGGCAGCAGGAGGTATGGCACATGGTATAAAAAGCAAAGTAAATCCAAACCCTACCCTGGGTTGTTGCTAAATGGTCCTGACAGCCAAACCTAAACCAGAATATAAGGTGGCATAAAGGGGAGAGGTAATGTAATCAAACACTTTTCTACAGATATCTGTATTTCTTAATGGATCTGACTATACTTCATAGACACATTTGTAAAGTTTAAGAACCCTCTGGGCCCAGAAAACTTTGCTGTATCAGTTCCCAGTCACGTACAGTGCATGATCTCCAATATGCTGACTTTGAACTAACTGTTGCATGACAAATTAAAATTCAGTATAGCAAAGACCATTTCCCTCCAAATCCTACATGAAAAGTTCCTCCAGGGAGCCAATAAAGTAGCATCAATACTCTTCACAGAGATCTGACAGCATGTCTACTGACAGTGGTTGTGGAGCTAGTTTATGAAACATATGAATGTCTCTAGTCATCATAAGGACTCCAAAAGACTTCTGGATACCATGGGGATTATTGGGGAGAAAAACCACAGTTCAAACCCACATGCCAAAACTGAGATCCAAAGGTTTAGTGGAGATTCAGCTTTCACTGCTGTGTTATTGCTTTTGCAAGTTCCAAGAATGTAGAAAGGGCAAAAGTGGAATGGAGCTGTAATGACCAAGTAATGGGACATTGTTTGACTGGCTAAAAAACTATTAACTTCTCTTATTTGCTTCCTCTTGGTCTTTTAGTCTGTTATTAATTTTACAAGTGCAAAAAGTACCTGTTTATTCTGACAAAAATCCATTAAGCTTGCAAATTCCTGTGCATGCTTCAGGTTTTGTGTTGGATTATTAGCCCTACCCAGGTTTCCTCTGTGAACTACAGAACTCACCATGTGTTATGGAGACAAAGGGGGGGGGGTGTATAACCTAAATTAGTGAGCAGCCTAGAGTAACAATACTGCTCTTCATAGATGCAGTACAGTAAGTGAAGTTCAGCAAGCCGAAATAAAGTATAAAAATCTGAAAAAAATTAATACAGCCATCACATTTGGAGACTGATAAGTTGCAAAATAGTGAACTTTGTCTTTGGGCTTGGATACACTTTAAACTATAGTACATACTTTTAGCAGCCCGTTTTGTCTATTAGTAGAATTTGTGTGCTTTGTGACACAGCTACGTGGATTTCTTTTAGTACTAGGGCCTGCAGTACCTTCTTCAAAAGCTGATACAGTATCATATTCATTACTTCATGTGTTACTATATAAAGGAAAAGAAAAGGGGAAGTTTTTTTATATGTCAACTATACAGAATAGAAATAACCTGCCTGTGCTCACCTTTATGAACACTGATGTGTTTCTGCTTTTTAACAGACTTATAATGCTATATTGTTAAAATGACCCTGATGAACACTTACTGTATCTGTCCAAAGGAGCCATGGTGAACTGCAAAATTATCAGGCAACAATTTAGAAAAGCCTTTTTTTACCACTTCAACAATAATATCCTTATTATAATATGCATATCACTGATGTTTTCTGCAAGTCTACCATAAGAAATCCAAGCAAATTATAAACTTTACAACTTTTAATTAAAGATTTCTCTGCACTTTTAATTTTCTTTTCTTCTCACCCAACATTTTGATATCTAGATAAATAACCTTCTTCAATTTTAATTATCTTTCATAATTTAAAACAGATGACAGTAACATGTATTTGACTATATTACTTATTAAATATATGAAAGAAATTAAAATTGCCATGTATAATATTTAGTGTCTTGAATCACAAATGAGCTGAAAATACCTGTATGCTGATGATGAGTTCTAGTTAAATAATGTTCAGTTTAGGAACAGCTCAGGTTAGAATGTTTTCTAGTGAACTTTTGAAAATTTCTTGTACATTTTATTTAATAAAAAAAAAGGGTCTCTGGGCAGATTCCCCCACACCCATTGTTCGTTCCCCCTAAACCCTTCATCTAATTATTGGCTTCAAATCAAATAAAACATACAAGATTGATCTAAATCAATGGTCACATGAGAGCCTTCTTCTCTTCCCACATCAAAGTGGTGGAGTTTGGTAGGTAGGAGGAAGAGGGAGGAGAGGGAAATTCAACTTTGCCTGGAGATGGACTTTAACTCATTTAGATAGGAAACATAATTTTTAGAAACAGTTGTAAGGTTGTGTCTTAACAGGCTGTAATGCATAAATGCTCCTCAATTTTTATAGATAATTGAGAATAAATTGCAGGTACATATTTTTCAACAAAGTTAGGATTTGCCAGCCAGGATGTGCCATCAATAACAGCCAAGGCGCGGGAGGAAAACGAACAGGGTGTACACCCGAAGTAATGCATTCAACTTTTTAGGGCATACAACATGCGCTGAAAGTCAAGATTAAAAAGTTGGCTCAGTAATTTTTGGGGTTCCTCTACATATTTAAAAAAAACCTCCCTTATAAATAGAATATTTAACAGTTCACCAATATTACTTGCCAGTTCTTGAAAACATACTTTCTACTGTTTAAGATACCTCATACACAGATACATTTTAGAAAAGTCTAAATCTAATTGTCAAAAATTCCTGAAGAACTATTTATCCCAGCAGCAAATTTGGTTGAGGCAAAAACTGCTGCATTTGTTTTTTAACATATATTTTTTAGAAAATGCTAAAACCAAACATCATCTCATATAAAAAGAGATGTTTCATTCAGACAAACTAAATCAATGACTACATTTTACTTCCCAAAGCTAAAGTAGTAAATATTGATCCCTAGCTGTGACGGCGGATTAGGGATGTATATCATTTACAAAGGTACTTCAAAGAGCTGACCAAATTCGTCAGTATGGAAAATGGCATCATGAATGATGTCCCTCCCCCTCATCTTAATTAGAGAAAGCACTATTTTTTATGCAGTGAGGCCAAGGCAGAGACTGACTTCAGTGACTTGCATTGCTGGTACATTGCTTTCTCTCTA
Organism: Nanorana parkeri; assembly: GCF_000935625.1. Taxonomy (NCBI): domain Eukaryota; kingdom Metazoa; phylum Chordata; class Amphibia; order Anura; family Dicroglossidae; genus Nanorana; species Nanorana parkeri. The sequence goes on from NW_017307372.1 coordinate 543,507, forward strand.
AACATCTCCCTTAGTAATCAGGAGAACAAATTACTGAAATCAGCTTTTCTAGATGGTCGTGAATCTGTCTATGTTGTCTGGCAATCATGCCTGAATAATAACACTGGATGAATAGAATCATGGATACAGGTAAAACAGTTTATATATATATTGAAAGGGGGCCATCTTAAATGGGAACGGCAGTGGTAAACTGACAGAGACACCCCAGCAGATTTGTCCTGCACTTTTATTGAGCAAGGCAGAAAATACAGTTTTAATGCAGGAGGGAGTTGGACATCAAGTTCATAGGATAAAACAATACATCTGCTTATCTGACGTGCTAACTAAACTTGGGTCAGTTTCTGACAATCAGCGTGCCCCTAATGGGTTTCCCCACACAAACTGACAGCACTTGCACCTTTTCTAGTGTTCTGGCTGCTTTCAGCCAGCAGCAAGCTCCCACAGCAAAGTGAAAGCCCTGAGCATTCATCATTTAAAATACACTATATTGCCAAAAACTCTAATGGCATCCCAGTCTTAGTCCGTAGGGTTCAATATTGAGTTGGCCCACCCTTTGCAGCTATAACAGCTTCAACTCTTCTGGGAAAGTTGTCCAGAAGGTTTTGGATTTTGTCTATGGGAATGTTTGACCATTCGTCCAGAAGCGCATTTGTGAAGTCAGGTACTGATGTTGGACGAGAAGGCCTGGCTCGCAGTCTCCGCTCTAATTCATCCCTAAGGTGTTCTATCAGGATGAGGTCAAGACTCTGTGCAGGCCAGTCAAGTTCCTCCACCCCAAACTCGCTCATCCATGTCTTTATGCACCTTGCTTTGTGCACTGGTGCGCAGTCATGTTGGAACAGGAAGGAGCCATCCCCAAACTGTTCCCACAAAGTTGGGAGCATGAAATTGTCCAAAATGTCTTGGTATGCTGATGTTTTAAGAGTTCCCTTCACTTGAACTAAGGGGCCAAGCCAAAGCCCTGAAAAACAACCCCACACCATAATCCCCCCTCCACCAAACCTTACACTTGGCACAATGCAGTCAGGCAAGTACCTTTCTCCTGGCAACCGCCAAGCCCAGAAACGTCCATCAGATTGCCAGACAGAGAAGCATGATTTGTCACTCCAGATAACACATCTCCACTTCTCTAGAGTCCAGTGGCAGTGTGCTTTACACCCTGCATCTGACGCTTTGATTTGGTCAGGTAAGACTTTGATGCAGCTCCTCGGCCATGGAAACCCAACTCTCTACGCACTGTTGTTGTGACGATCTGAAGGCCACACGGAGTTTGGAGATATGTATCTACTGACTCTGCAGACAGTTGGCGACTTCTGCGCACTGTGCACTTCAGCATGCGCTGACCCCGCTCTATCATTTTACGTGGCCTGCCACTTTGTGGCTGAGTTGCTGTTGTTCCCAGTTGCTTCCACTTTGTTGAAATACCACTAACAGTTGACCGTGGAATAATTAGTAGCACGGAACTTTAACGGATGGACTTATTGCACAGGTGCAAACCTATCACGGTACCACGCTTGAATTCACTGAGGTCCTGAGAGCGACCCATTCTATCAAAAATGTTTGTAGAAGCAATCTGCATGCCTAGGTGCTTGATTTTATACACCTGTGGCCATGGAGGTGATTGGAACACCTGAATTCAATGATTTGGAGAGGTGTCCCAATACTTTTGGCAATATATAGTGTATATAAAGTCCTGTGGGCAGCTGAGACTAATAATGAGGTCTGGTTACCATATACGATGTGGACCTAGGAAAGGAGGTTTTATTCCACCCAACACTTTAAAAAGCTTCTAGGCTTCATGACCCAGAACAGAACCTATTAAGGCTCTGATAAAAAAAGTTTTCTTTCTCCACATACAGCCATACACCGTGGAGTCCCTCATCATGTCTATGTGAAAAATCTAGATGACAAATGCACACCATTCACAATCCTGCCAGTCAGTGCCACATATACTCTTCCCCTCTTATTAGACCTGTAGAAAAGAGCACATTTTGCCAACATACAGTGGACACTGTGGAAAGTCCATCATTATTACCTTTCTGGGTCCCTGGCTTGTGTTCTACATAACATTTAAAGTCTTAAAGAGCCAGGAACCTTGTGACCCTTACCTTGTTATCTTTGTTTCAAGCCATGTCATTCACTTTAGAGGTATGCTACTAGAGGTTCTTCCCTATTAATTTCCCATAGACAAAGGATTATCAAGACCAACATCAGAGGCATCAGTATGTACAAGGATTTCTTCAATGAAGTTGGGGGTAGTTAACACTAGTTCCTTACACAATACTACCTTCAGCTCTTGAAAGGCTCTCTGCCTCTGCAGCTGATATAGTAGCAAAGTTCGGCACAAACATCTGGTAGCATCCTGCACTTAAAAAGGCTCTAACCAGTTTTTTGACACTATCTGAGGCCAACTTTTAATTGCTTTAGTCTTGTCCATTAGAGGCTCTATTAACCCCCCTCCCAATAAGAAACCCAGTGATGACTATATCATCTAGATATGCCAAAGTATATGCTTTGTGGGGGCTTAAGAATGAGGTCCGTCATTTACCCGCGTGGGAAATACAGTCAATTTAAAAACAGGCAGCCTGTTAACATACAAGCGATCCGCCGGCTACAGAGTCGGCGGATCGCTTGTATGGGCGGTCGGCCCGTGTACCCTCCCTCCCTCCACGGCCCCTCCTCCCATTGTCACGCTGATCCCGGGCTCCGCTGTGCCCGGTGCGAGCCTGGGACCAGCACAGTGCCTCTCTGACAGGGGATGAGCGGGAGATCGGTACACGATTTCCTTCCGTTCCCCTCTCCGCTGTATGAATGCGGAAGTGATGTATATTACATCGCTTCCACATTCCTGTGTCACTCTCCAGCTTCAGACGCTGGAGAGAAGCTGATGAAGCAGACCTCTGCTTCATCAGCTTCTTCGGGAGTCCTGGGTGACATTAGGGGTCTTGGACCCCTGAAGTCTCCATAAATCACATCTTTTGCTATCCCATAGGGGGGTTTCTTAGCCCCCTATGTGATAGCAATACAGTTAAGTGAAAAAAATGAAAGTTTCCCAAAAAATGTTTAATGTTACACATAAAAAAGAATGACATTTTTTTTTTAAGTCCCCTCCCATACAGGTGTGCATACCTGCAAAAACGACGATTGAGCCCATTACGCCGCACATGTTACATATCCCCGTGAACGTTGGAGTGAGAGCAATAATTTTAGGGCCATTAATCACTGATAACGCTAAACTGATGAGCTGTAAAAGCTTTTAAAACATTGCCTATGGTCAATTTTGGGTATGGTAGTTTTTTGCGATTTCGCGGGTGCGTGCAATTTTTAAGCTTGACATGTTTGGTGTCTATTTACCTGATGTGACCACGTCTCGTATATTTTACCAAAAAATTGGGTGATAATAAATGTTTCCTAACATAATGTAAAAAAAAACTTTTTTTTCCCAAAACTTTCAGTAATTTTCCCGAAATGTAGTAAAAAATAAAACCGCAGTGGTGATTAAATACCACCAAAAGAAAGCTCTATATGTCCCCAAAAATGGTATACAATTCATTTCAGTACAGCGTTGCATGACGGAATAAATGTCAAAGTACCACAGCGCTGAATACTGAAAAATGGCCTGGCCAGGAAGACCTGTTCTTCACAAGGTTAAAATAGGCCCAGCCGCCCTAAACAACATATAGCAATCAATCGGCCGCCCGCCCGCCGGCGGGATCCAGGGAGAGATCGTCATTCCGCCGGACCCGCCTTGACAGCGTCTGTGTTCGGCCTGCGCGGCTGCGCCCTTTCATCTCAGGGCCCATGCCGAGGCAAACCAAATGCCAGGCTTCCTTTAGCAGTTTACCAGTGCGGCTGCGCCCCTCCAACTTTGGGTGCACGCCAACACAGGCTCTTGTAGGGTGGCCAATAAGAAGAGAACTGGGATATGAAGTGATGTCATCTCCCTGCCTCTCCCAAAGCTGCACGCCGCTGTAGAGAGGTAAGACAGGGCAGTCCACATGCCCATTCATTGTAATAAATAATAAATACTTTAGCTGTAGAAAATAATAACAAATCATGCTAGCACATGTTTCCGGCTAAGAGAAATGAATTGTATTTAAAAAATGTTTTGTTTAACCCCTTCGTGACTGACGACGTACAGTGTACGTCGCCAGCATCGGGGCTGTTTAAACAGACTCCCGGTGACTATTTTTGTTTTGTTTGCTTATCACATCTCACATGGGGGGTAAACAGCAACCTTATTTAAATCCTTAAATCAGGTTACGCCCAATGTACATTTGGTAGGCAGTGTACAGAAAGGAGGATATATAAGGTATTGTTAGCAAGCCACGTGCTCTTTCTTTAACCTGGAACACAAAGGCATTCAGTATGAACAGGCGAGAAGCTGAGAGGTAAAACGCCACCACACTTGTACATTGTCATGTAAATATTGTTTTGTGTGTTATTTGTAAATATGTAACCCTACCAATAAATGTATATTGCTGATGGAACTACTTCTTTTGTCTAAGAATCCTCAGATCTAGGGGTGTTTATGTGAATATTATTGTAGTCATTGGAATATATTTACATATCCATTTCACCTGGGTAATAATAACAAATACTTGAGCTGTAGAAAATTATAAGAAATCATGCTAGTACATGTTCCAGGCTACGAGAAATGAATTGTATTAAAAAAATGTTTTGTTTATTAAAGACATTTTTTAAAATATTTATATATACCCTCTAAGTAAGGGCTTATCCACACGAGTGCAGCAGCTGCTGGGACGCACAGCAATTGCTCACTAACATTCCCCCTTTGTTCTGTGACGGGAGGGGGCGTTTTTCAAACTATGATCCGGCCCTCAGCAATGTCTGAGGGACAGTTAACTGGCCCCATGTTTAAAAAGTTTGAGGACCCCTGGTGTAAGGGAACAGTGTTAACCCCCCTCAACGTCAGTCAAGAACAAACAGATGCCTTTGATGTTGGCCTGGGAGTAGTTTTGTCCCAGGAAATTAATAGGCAGGAACATCCGGTAGCATACTTAAGCTGGAAACCGTGAACTGCATAGAGGAACTATTCAATAGTGGAAAGGGAGTGTCTGACCATAAACTGGGCACTAGAGTCATTGAGGTATTACACTTTGTGCACACAGTTCTGATTGATTGCAGACAATTCTCCACAAAAGCAGATGGCTCGGAACACAGGGAACAATGTTAGTCACATGATGGTTTCTCGCTCTACAAGACTAAACTTTTATGGAGAACACAGGCCAGGCATCATCTGTATGTTGGGAAAATTGCTCAAAGAAACATCCTGTTTGTTTTGGGAAATCCTGTCCTGTTAATCAGGACATTACATGAGTTTATTTAGTGGATTCAAATGTGTAGATGCTCTGTTTGTTTGATGCTATGTACAAACCCCTCCAGCCTGAAGCTGTGATTGTCTGCTATCTTTGTCAATGATCTCAAAACTTCAAAAAGCTACTTCGACTGTTCCTGCATGTCCCTGTTTTGTGCATGGTTTTTGGCTGTATTTGTCTGTTGTCTACTTGCATCTAGTTTTAAAATGTGATCTGCTCCAAATCCCAAAAAAATATTTCTTAGCAATAACAATTTTGTTTTTTTCTTTGACCTAAGAGGTCTTCCATGATCTATCACTGTGGTAATAACACTTCACAGGAATCATCAATTTTAATACAGTATTCTGTGTTTCTGTTTTAATTTTAGACCACTGGCTTGATTTATTGGTAAAGTACCACTATTGATGATACAGTAAAGATCTTTTTTTGCCATATTTTCATGCTGGTTGTTGACTTTATTCAGTTTGTAGTATCCACTTCTGTATTGAGTTCATGCCAATGTTTAGAACTGGTAATATTTTGTGGAATAGCCACAATTACAAGATGTAATTGTGAAATGCTGAAATTCTGGTATTATGTTGCAGTTTTTTGTTTAAAGATCTTATATTTTCAGGTTGATTATAGCTGTACTTGTACTGTATTAATTTGTTGCAAAAAAAAAACTTTTCTCTGGGTAAAAAAAACCCCATCGTTTTTACTAGTTTGCCTCTCTGTAGGATGATAGTCTTCCTGGGGTGAAAAACAGTACTGCTTTAACCTCCCTGGCGGTATGATTATGTCAGGAATTTTAACCCGGGCAAACAAACTTGATAATAAGGCAACACAACCCCCACCCTGCAGACAAATCATTCCCCTCACATAGATCCTTAGCAACAGTCATTACCATAGCAATCCCTTGGCCAGCTGGGCAGACACCGCTCTCCAAGCTCTCCGGGATCTGCCCACGTCTCCTGTGTGCACAGCGCACGCATGATCGGCCCTCAGCCAGGTCTATATTTTACATTTTGTAATATATAACAATGTACAAGAGAGACCAACAATAAAAAGAAAAAGGAATCATATTCTAAACCTAAACTTTACCTGAGCAAATATGTTTACACACATTAGAACCTCTTAGGAAGTCTTAAATAGACCAGTCATAAATTGGTTGGCCTACAGCCAAAGACAAAAAAAGTTTATTATCCTATAATCAACATGGAATAATGTTTGCTTTTTGCTCCTACGTAACTGTGTGTCTATTATTCCTAAGTAACTGTCCTTGTAGTGTGACCTACAGAGCAAGCCAGGTGCACCACATTTCACCATATACAGTATCTGCAGTTTGGCTGAATAGTCTTGTAACCTGCTCAGTGTATAAACAGACTAATCATTTGCTGTAACCACAACACCTAGATCATCCAGATCCAAAGCTTGATTTCCATGTGATGGAAGCATTTCAGAGCACAGGGTCAAATAAATTAATTTATTGAATAATAAATCTGATCAGTAGGGAAGATAAAGGAAATCACTTACTCAAATATTGCTTGATATTTTAAGTAGTATAATTGCTTTATATTTTAAGGCCAATTTACAAATAAAAACTGTCCACAGATAGTTTTATACTGGCTAGTGATACTTTTGCAATTGGTCATCCCTTACAATTAACAGGCCATTTCAACATTGTAAGTAAGCAATAATGAGTATCTTGGCCTGTCGGGGGCACTCATCAAACAGAAGATTTTTCAATCTGAAAGAAATTTCCCTGTGAGGAGTCCTTTCACTTTTCTTTGCAACATTATAATTGTTGAGTGTGTGTTGTTGAAGGTCCTGGTGACGCGTTATTCATCCCAAGACAAGCAGTTTTTGCCATTCTTCTTCGGAGAGTCCAGAGCCAACCTTAGGTAGACAAATTTATAAAACATATACTTAGCCATGTCTTTCAGTCATTTCTGCAATTGCAACTGTCAAAATGTGTCACATAAGTACAGTGGTTTAGATAGATAAATGGACAGAAAGGTGGTGGTTTAAAACAGATTGGAGTTGATTTATTGAGGAAAGTAGGGGATTTTCATTTAGCATGAGAATATTCTCTTATAGCAATGAACGAGATGAAGCTCTGCTCACTTCCATCATCCAATCGCGTGCAACCAAAAATATTGTGGGCTTTTTTTGCGTGCAACTTGATTGGGTATTTTATGCAAAGTGAATTTTCACCACATTCACTAAGATATGGGAAAATTCCCTTGCAAAGTGAACAGAATATTTGCCTTTAGTAAATCAACGCCATTTACACAAAGCATGTTTTATTTGAACTATAAACAAAAACAGATATAGTCTTAAAAAAAAAACCCAGCAAAAGCAGTGATATCAAATGCCTTACTGTTTGCAAAAAAATATATATATAATATTTATCATAATAATATGATAATATCAAAGCCTTTTACATATTCCCAGACAAAATAATATGTTTAGAAGGAAGAAAAACTATGTATAAAAATTAGAGATAAGAAAATATTTTAACATCCATTACAAAAAAATTCACCCAGTTCGACTACGTAATCTCATTTAAGGATAGCATATCTAGCATAATTAGCAATTTTTCTCCTATGGACTTTTAGAGTTCTGTCCTTATAATATTTATATTAACTCACTTCTCTTGACCCTTGGCAATTAATAGGCATTGAATGTGACTATGCCTAACCTTGCTGGCCTGTTATTTTGATAGTTATGTAATCACTCCTGAGCCATTAAGCAGTGAAATATGTGTTAATAAAAACTTGCTGTGGACATTGCGAGTTAGAAAATACACGTTGTGACAGTTTATGGCACTAAGAGAGAAGTGACAAGCATCAGTGACAACTACTATAATGAATTTTGCAATTCACAGAAAACAAAGGACAACAATGACTGTGAGTGTGGTGTCTGCAGCAAACCACAAAATACACTGTGTAAAGCACAGTGTGAGCAACACTGAAATAAAGCTTCCATTTTTATAAAATGGCTAACATGCTCCTACAATGCATTTAATTTTGGGGGGAGGGGGTGCATAATGAAACTAGAACTACTGAATGGTAATGACAAATGGTAGTAGAAAGGAGATCTATTTTCTTGTAACTGTCACTGAATCAAATATCAATTTCTAAGTAGCATCTACATGGGAAATGCAATGCATTTTCTTTAGCTAAGTCATCCTGCTGTACAGAAAATTGTCCAAGGGCAGCCATGTGTGACCATTATACATAAGGTAGTAGTATTTTTAATATGATTGCCAAAAGTGAGATGTATTAAATTACATCAAAACATGACATTAATGAGTGTGCAGTGTGTCAGGGTGAAATAGCCCTTTTGGCAGGTAATATACTTTTATATACACAACACTCATCTTGTACAGTCTTTCACTAGGTTTCTTAATCATGCGTAACCTGCCTAAAGCATGAAAATACTAAGAGAGCGTGTGAACAACACATCAAATGTGCACATCTATTTGCTTGCTTTACAAGAGATTGCCAATTATGTCGTGAAACAGGGGCTTGCAGATTAAAGATCATGCAGAGAACATTGAATTATATTTGGTTTTTACTGTAATTTACTCTAGCTTTTGTCACACATGTTATACTGGGTTAATGAAAACTATTAGATTTTATATTTGTTTTGTTTAATCATAATCCATTCCTTTTCTTTAAAAGTGTGATTACTGTCAGGAAGACAGATTCTTTTACAGAGAACTACTATACTTTAGAATTATATTCACTGTATATTTATTGTATATTTATCCTTTCTAGGGCTAGCTGCTATCTACTCTTTGCACCCTCTTTAAAATAGATGGAGATAAATAATTGAACCAACACCATGCATACAGAAACTCCAAATAAGCAAGCAGCTCTTAAAATTAATACATTTTATGTAATTAGACGAATGCTACCTATCAATAAGCAGATCATTCCGTAATAAATACTCAGAGTCCGACATCTGCCCATTCTCAATATGACCAATATGTGCCTATAGTGCCTGGAATTTCTCCCATATTATTATCATAGACATTTGCACATTCAGGTATACTTTAGGACACATTTAGCAGGCACTGTAGTGAGATTCTTTGTGTGTACTTATTACAATATTCTTTCCAGCTGACTAACTTTCTTTAGTTAGTCTCTACACTAGCTTTAAAATATTAAATATGTATGTGCACATATACTACCATTCTTTAACCCATAAAGTACCAAAGCAATTTATGCTTTTTAGTGCTGCATCAGTTTAACCACATTGTTCTGTAAAAAGACTTAAATCAGAATTTAAAACTGTCTTTCAAGACAGATATTTAATTAGTAGTAAAATTAAATATAGGTTTTGTACTACAAGAATTAAAAGACTTGAGATGACACAGCAGTTTAAGAATTACCAGCAGCAGGGTAATTTTAACTAGCAAGACTAGGCCCAAATACACAAGAAATAAAGAGCACAGACTGAGGTTTTACTACAGATATTCAGCTATTGCAGTGGACACAGCAATGTAAAATTGTCCAGTAGCAGGACAGCTTAAATCAGGGATAATAGCCAGAAAGCTAAGTCCCCTAAAAAAATCCTATCTCCTTTTAAAGGAAACCTTTCAGGAAAAAAAGGACAGAACAGCAGCTAAAAGTGACCTCTGACCTCAAATGGAGCAATCAAATCAGCTACACAATAAAATTAAATAAAAAATTGCCAATGTTGTATTTTTTGTAATTTGTAATTTTGTATTTTGTAATTGCCAATAATAAGTACAAATACCTGTTCTTAACTGACCCCAATCTCTCCCTATGTAGTGTTTCACCTTTCCCTGCAGCATATTCCAATGTACCAACACTATGGCTGCTCTGTGCCTCCCCCTTTTATAGTTATTGGGCTGGATTATCCAAAAATCCCCTTATTGGCCCTTCAAAGCCTGTCAGCCATAGTTCAAAGGCCATGTAGTGCATTATGATTTACAAAAATTCTCCTGGGTTATTCTGCAAATTAATACACAGGGAATGAAACTCTAGAACCTGCAAGATTTGCCTCAGACTCATAGTAGCGGCAAACCCAAATCTCATCCTTAATAACCACAAAATATGCTGTAAACTGATGTAGGTATAATAAAAATGCTGTATTACAGTTTTAAGTCTACATTCTACATAAGTATAAATTATTTCACCTATAGTATCACATAAAATTATCCTTCCTCTAAAAATCTTCAAATGTTGTTAAGGCAAGCTTCATGCACATTAGACTGTACCACACAGGGCATATTTATTGTTATTTATTAGCATGAGAGTAAAGCTGGCTTTACCTGGCTCCAAAATCAGTTAATTCCTGCTGAAAATGTAAACAAAGCAGCCCCACCCAGCTTGGTAAAAGTACATTTTAAAGTGGAATGTTAGGAATCACATTGCCTAATTTTCCTTTTCAGTCTTAATCATCTGAACAAACGCATTGTCTCTTGGTCACATGACCAGCACTGGAGGGAGTCAAAAGCATAATTTCTCCATTAATCATATACATTTTGGTCCTTCTTTTACTAGCACTCAATGGAGTCTGCATTCATATTTTTTTCTAGTATTTAAACATTCCAACTAAACCGTTAACAAAACTTTAAGTAAACTTGTGTAAAAAGACCCTTTTACAATAAAAGTATCAGTAATGTTAAAAGTCTGCATTAATAAATTTCTAGCATTTCAAAATTAACAGAAACTTTTATCATTAAAAAACAGTCCTTAAGCTTTAGGCAAGTGACTGTGCCTACCATTAAAGGTAGAATCTTGGAGAATTATGTGATCAGTCTGCTGCAGACAGGGAGGGCCATTTATTCAGTCTTCACTCACCCGGTGACCACCCAGAGTGTAATATGGTAACTTTGTAGCAAGGCAAACGGTGAGAGGCACCAGTAGCTCGTTGTTAGGTTTATTGGTGACCAGTCCAGAACTTAAAAGCATGAATGGTGAAAGCAACCAAAAAGAAAATATTTGTTTTATACCATAGACCAGTGTTTATCAAACTATGTATATTGCAAGTATGCAAAATCTCAAGGCCCCACAGTGTAAAATATAAAAATTTGTAAATTTAAACATTTAAAGAATGACATATGGTCACCCCCTTCCTAAAACCAATACCAAACCCTTATCCTAAAGGTCTGCTATGGATTTCAACCCCAGGCAAAAAAAAAAAAAAACTGTGCAGTTTCTTCATTTGACATCAAAATCCCCCTCTTCTCATCAGGAACCCCCTTCACCTCAGAGTCCCCCCTTTTAGTGAAAATTTGAAGGCACCCCTGACAAAGCCAAAAGGCACTATGGTTGAGAAAGGTTGCCATAGATATCTGTCAGGTAACATTTAGGGAAGAGAATCTTAAACAGGATCATAAACCCACATCTCATAAACCCAAAGCGGCAAACACTATTCTACATGCAGACTGCTCCCATCCAATTCCCCTCATTTGTTCAATCCCAGGTAGCCACGGTTTACAAATGCAACACAACTGCATTGATGAAGTCAGTTTTATTTCACAATCTTTTTTATTTCATTTTTGAAAATATATGTACAAAACATGCACGGTTAAGTTAGGTGACAGCTGTAACCTTCAATAAATAAGAATAGTATAAAAACAGAATTAAAAACATAGCACAACTTAGATGAAGTCAGTTGTAAGAAAGAAGCAGATGCTTTAAAAATATGTCTTTTGAATACATGGTATAGTCACAAATGCATGGACTGCTCCTATTGTAAATATGTGAGTAAGGAGGTTATATTTCAAAACAGAAAGGTATTTAAACCAAAACATTTTGTACATTGTAAAAGGGTTGGGGTCATACATTTTTTATCATGCCTACATGGAGCCTACTACTTAGGAAAGTCTAAACATGAATTTTAGTGAAGAATAGACATGTGCGATTCGTTTCGTTCCGAATTACAGATACAACGAATGCAAAGGAATCCGAATTTCCGATTATGAAATTCATTAGCGGTAGTCTGGAGGAAATGTCGTTTGTTGGACGAAATTTCGTTGCCGTAAAATTAAATCTCAACAGTATAGCGCTAACAGCCTCACGGTATTACATCCAACCATGTGCATTCACAACCTAAACGGTATTATGTGAAAAATAAAATGTGTGAAACACTTTTGCAAGAGTGGAACCCGGCCCTAAAAAATGGGGGGAAAAACTTGGGGTCCCCCCTAACATTCCTTCCAGACCATTGATCCGAGCACTGGCCATGCAGGGCAGGAAAGGAGGGGGGACGATCGAGCACCTACCAGGCCACGTGCCCTCGGCATTGGGAGGGTGCCCCATGCTGATGGGGACAAGGGTCTCTTCCCCACAACCCTGACCCGGAGTCAGAAGCAGAAGCAGGCTGTTGGCCGGCCAATGGCCAGCCGCTCGGCCAGCTTTGGCTTTCACCTCGGCTCAGTCAAGCCAAGGCATATGCCTTTGTTTTGACTGAGCTGCTCGGCCAACTTCGGGAGCTGTAGGGGCTATAGTGAATAGCTGTACAGCAGCCCTTCGGTTCTACTGAACCAAAGGGGTCCTGGGGCTGAAGCTAGCCGATGGATCAGCCGAAGCTACGGCTAGATCCTTCGGTAGCTTAGTGAATAGACCCCTAAGTTTTAAACTTTGGATCTTGGAGACAGCATTCGGGTAAGTCTGGTGCTGTATTATACGATGTGACAAACTTTGCAGATTATACAACGCGTGACTACATAACTGTATGCTAATTATGTATGTATTTATACAGTATATCACAGATGTCCACCTCTATTCTGAAGAGGTTCATGAAACGTGTTGAGTCACCTACCTTATGTGTACAGATATACAGTATGTGGAATGGCAATATGGATTACTATATGTTAACCAATATACATTTTTGAGCAAGAGGCAGATGTGGTATAATGAATCAAATGCCTCTTATATACACATATAAAAGGCATTTCATGCCTCACATATAAAGGGATTTTATTAATCCGTTTTATTAATATTATGAATATTATTTTATAAATATTAATTAAATACATTTTAAATTACAGTGGATGACAGTTACTCATACCATAAAAGTCACAATTATTCTGCAATCATACTTTGATTTAAGTGTTTGAAATTTGGGGATGTGGCATGTTTGGGCATCTATATACAGTATATTAAACATTGAATAACATTCAGGAAAGGTATTTTTATGGACCTAACTGGTTACTGATGCTGCAAAAAACAGTTAATCTTGGGGCTAATAGCAAAACTGTATGCATTTCAAACATTTCATCATTGCGCTGTGCAAAGTTATGCTTTATATATACTGCCTGTCATAAGTTCATGCTTTTATTTTTTCTTAACTGCAAAAAAAACAAAACAAATATCATATAGCATGAATCTCCAGGTGACTTATTTGAAAAGATTGCAGTACTTGGTGGGACAGGAAACAATATTTTCTGCTTTAGATGGCCTGCGCTCTTGTGTTAATGAATATAATTGAAGCACATCATGCATTAATAGTTTAATTGAAGGTTTTACTTATCCATGGGGAATATTCTTTCTTTCTTTCCTACTAATGAAAACAGCATGGTAGATAAGCCAAGAGTAACTACCACAAATAATAATTAAACATATTTTATATTTTAACATTTTGAAAGGAAATATGTTTATAATCCATTCAAAATGTGATAAAACATTAAAAACATATAGTATGTAGGAAAAATTGTGAACAGTTTCAGATCATGTGAAAAACTGAAGGCTGTACTAGAACATTACTTGCATCCATTGAAAAGAACACTCATAGGTATAGAAACATCCTATATACCAAATAGATAGTTGTCCTATTAGTCAAAAAAAACCATAGGGGTCTATTCACTAAGCTGCCGAGTGAATGACCGACCTAAAGCGGTTCGGCAATTCACTTCAGGCTGGTAGGCTGATTTCAGCCGTATATCGGCTGGAATCAGCCGTATATCGGGTGGCTTCGGGTCGGCCGTATATCGGGTGGCTTCGGGTCGGCCGAACACGCCCAGCTGTGTCAGAATCGAAAAATAAATGAATACATTTTTGCCCATAGGAATGCATTGCAAGATTCCTATTGGCTATTTCAATTTGCAATAGCCAATAGTAAACTAGCATTGCACCCGCCCTCTGCTGATTGACCTGATGGAGAACTGCAGCAGAGGGCGGGTGCAATGCTAGTTTACTATTGGCTATTGCAAATTGAAATAGCCAATAGGAATCTAGTCTAGGTTTCGGGAGCTGTACGGGCTATTGTGAATAGCCCGTACAGCAGCCCTTCGGTTCTACTGAATCTGGCAATTAAAAAGGCCAAAAATAATCTGGCAGTTAAAAAGGCCACCACACAATATTTAAAGTCACAGGGGATGGAAGAATTCACAATCAGCTTGTCTTCATTTCAACAATCCAAGATTACTCCCTCGCAAGAGGGTTCCTCTTGTTGGTTATATGTTTAGATAAAACACCGAGATCTTGAGGAATGCTGAATTGAGTTTTCTTGAATATGACATTTGGAAGAAAACAGAAAGAAAAATAACTTCCTGCGTTTCATAGCTAAGCATGCACACAGAGACTAGCATTGCACTACAGCTCAAAGGACATATCGGTATGTGAGTACAACATTGACCAGAAGGTCCCAGGTTGTGGGAGCTTGCTTAAGTTTGAGCATCTCCTGTTCAGGTTCCATTGGTCCGGTTAAGAATTCAAGATGGACACTCCAGTCATTCCCATCAGAATTCCTTGGTTTACGCAAGGCTCTAGGTTCTATGTACACATATCTAAATGGTGTCTCATAATCTTTCCAGTCCAGAAATGTCAAGCTTTGTATCCTCTGCTTTTTTCAAGTGGGAAAACCAGGAGACTTAAGACTAGTCTTGGTTTTGAATGCTTGGAACAGAGGGATCAGGATCTAGAATATTCAATAATATTTTTGTTTTGTTTTAGCTCATGTGTTGAATGTGGCTGCTATGCTGAGAAAGTGCATTGAGGTAATCTTCTTTCAGGTCGATCTGTTCATCTTTCTGGCGGTATCAGAAAGAGGCTCTCTGCATCCACTAGGTCACATGCATTGTTGCTGGGCAAGCAGATGAAGCCACAGATCAATCTCTGGGTTCACTCTACTGATGGATTTCATCCTTATGGACATCTTTAGTGGTGAATCTCCAGAGTTATACTAGAGACATTGTAATAGACAATATTAGAATAGACATTGTAAGTTAATGCAGTGTACACAGGGAGTATAAAAGAGAATGAGCGGTTCTCTTTTATTATAACTTGGGGGTGAATGTATCACATGAAAAATAATACAGCAGCTGCATCTTTGTTTACTTTGTAGGGAAAAGTACATCAAGTATAACCTCACTTGGAAATAGTGTCTTTTATGGATAATACTATATGTTGATTTATTAGAGAATGTGATCTGTTGGAAGCTTTTACTATACTATCATAAAACAACACT
The DNA here is from genome assembly GCF_000935625.1 of Nanorana parkeri. Classification (NCBI taxonomy): domain Eukaryota; kingdom Metazoa; phylum Chordata; class Amphibia; order Anura; family Dicroglossidae; genus Nanorana; species Nanorana parkeri. Next base: position 559,274 of record NW_017307372.1, read on the forward strand.
CTCCAAGTACATTAAGCTGAGTAATTGTGCTGCTTCCCTAGTCTCTGAATGTTCAAGTATATTTAGGTAGTTTCACATCGCTAGCAAACAGAAAGCAACATTATTCTGAGCAAATAAATAAATAAAGTTGATTATGTCTGTGATTGAATAAGATATCATTTTGCAGAATAAAGAAAACCAGTATGCATGGCACATGTCCTGAATTTTTAAAAGCAGGTGTTAGAAGAGTCTTAATGAAACATGGTTTGCATGAATTCCTAATTCAGCCATTGCTGATTTGAGATTCTAAAAATTGCAGAATGTTTTACAAAATCTTTTAGAAAATGCTAAATCCTCCATTACATCTGTCCTTGTAACTCAGGAACAAGCAAAATCATTATGCTTCAAAGTATAATGAAGCGCTGGGTTTGAGGCCGTGTAGTTCTATAATATTTAAGTCATGTTTTTCCTGTAAGGTTTATAATATATATAGATTTTAATCCCCCGAATATAATTATTTAAAGTTACTGTTTAATTCAAACAGAGTAAAATGACATGTATAATCAATGCTACTTCTCTGTATTGCTGAAGGTTTTTTTTCTATTAGTAACATGAGTCATCAGTAGCTTGGAACAATATGGACCAAATTAGACATTGCATCACACTAAGACTTACAGTATATTAGCATATTTATAACCTGTTAAAGATTTATGTGGCACATATGTTAATAAACTCTACAAGCAAGCTATAACCAGAAATAGCTAATATCTAATTACAAAACATAATTGCAAGTAGAGCATTAACATGGTATAAAGCTATACATTTTACAGAAACCATAGCCGACAATTTAGTCAAAAGACAAAAGAACCTCATAATATTCTCAAAATCTATTTAATCTATTTTTTTTCACATGGAATATCATTTCTTAAAGTTTTGCCGATTCTTAAAGCTGCTCTGGTCAGTTTCAACACTTTTTATTGGGGGTAAACGGTTTAATTCAGAAAACAGGTAAATTCGGGAACTGCATATTTTTTTAATGGCCTAAATAAAAACAAACAGGTTTGCTCAATCTGTGGAGAATCATACAATTCATAAATCACAGTTGTCGTTATTCCTGAAATCAGCAGATTAGACATGTATGAATTAGTAAATCTTCTAAATGGATCACCACCAGTTTTTGCCCTAGGGAGAAAATAACCCATGAAAATCTATAAACTAATATCACCAATTAAAAATACAATATTCTGATAACTGGATGCAGTTATAATGTAAGTAAAGCCTAAACTTTTTGGGGGATAGAGTGTGGAAGGGTTAAGACCGGTGTCAGGTTTTTACTGCTGTCTGTTTGCCTTTGTGGTGATTCATCCTTACTTTTGGTCCTGATTACCATTTTCTTTGTTACAGAAAGTGATGGGAAATCCAACATTTTGAGTTATTACAGGTACAAGAGGTGGGGGGGATATCTTACAATAGGGAACCCCGTTCTGATACCAATTGTCTAACTGGGGGTAACCCCTCACTTTGAAAAGAGATCCCCTTTTACTTCTTGCTCTCTATGTCTGAGACAGAAAGTGAAGGAAAATCTCTCTGAAAGGACACACAGCAAAAAAAGCCTGGCAGGGTTCTTCAGGTCTTCATCGTTTCATACCATATCACAAACTAAACAAAAACGTTTTCTATGTACGTACACTTTAACACATATAAGGATAACATTTCATATACAGTGTTTTTTATTTTACTCTGCATTTATGTGCAGACCAAATAGTCCAGTTGGTGTGAACCACCCTGATTTTTGTTTTCACATGAATCACCATTTTAATTTATTAAAAGCTATACTAAATACAATTAAAATTAATACCCCGTGGTCTATTACTATTAGTTTATCATATCATAAAGACTTTCTTTAAATGTTAAGTTGATTTCATGTTCATGTTCTTATTACCTTGTGGTGGTTACAGCGTGCTTGCATTTTACATAGTTAGCTACTGTAGTTAGTCATGTTGAAAAATGACACAAGTCTATCAAGTATAACCCATAGAGGGAAAAAATAAAAAAATTGAAAAACCTCCATAAACAGAACCCTATGTCCACAGTTACCCACAGTTGATCCTGAGTAAGGGAAAGAAAAAAAAAACCTATAAAACATGGTTCAATTTGCTCCAACAGAAGAAAAACAATTCTTCCTGATCTCATAAGGTAATCAAATATTCCATGAATCAACAATATCTGGCTTTTTTTTACATTAAAAAATAATATTTGGTTATATTCTGTTCATTTAGGAATTCATCCAGATTAAAAAAAAACAGTTACCTGAGCTATGATAGAACCAGTTCCTGAGGAAGCCTATTCCACTTTTTCACAGCTCTTACTTTGAAGAAGCCTTACCGTGTGCAAAGGTTAAACCTCTTTTCCTCCAGACACAGAGAGTACCCCCCTTGTCCTTGGCAGTGACCTTATAGTACATCATTATTATATCCCCCTTAATCGTCTCTTTTCCAGGGAGAACAAATTCAGTTCAGCTAATCTTTCCTCATAGCTGAGCTCCTCCATGCCTCTTATGATTTTAATTGCCCTTCTCTTTACTTTTTCCAGTTCTAAATTTTTTTGTGTGAACTGGTGCCCAAAACTGAACTGCATATTCCAGATGAGGTCTTACTAGTGCTTTGTACAGGGGCAGGATTATGTCTCTATCTCTGGAGTCTATGGGGGTGATTTACTAACCTAAACACACGCACGCACCAGGTGCGTGTGATTTTCACACAGCAAAACGTATTTATCAACCAAAAAGTCTCTAAAAGCATATTTCCACTAATGCCATATATGGAAAAATCATGCACATGATGCATATATAATGCTGCTTCACAGTTTAGACAAAAATGGTTAGCTCATGCATTTACATTCCTGCATTCATCAACGCAAGCAACACAACATAGAGCTAATTTACACAACATCACCTTGCAATTCATGCAAGGCTTTGCACAACACACCTGCTGGGTGTGTACACACTACAAAGGTGTTTAGATTCCACCCATAGATCATGCTGGGAGGGAACACACTACAGAGGTGTATACATGTTTGTGGTGTGTTTATAAGGTTAGTAAATCAACCCCTATATCTCTTTTAATACAAGAAAGTATGTTGCTTGCTTTAGAAACTGCAGCTTGACATTGCATGCTATTATTGAGTCTATGATCTACCAGAACACCCAGATCTTTTTCCATCATTAACTTCCCCAAACATACTCCCCCTAGAGTGTATGACACATGCATGTTTTTAGTCCACAAGTGTATAACTTTACATTTATCAACATTAAACCTAATTTGCCAAATAGATGCTCAATCACACAGTGCATTCAGATCTGCTTGTAAGTTGGAGACATCCTGTAAGGACTGTATTCCACTACATAACTTGGTGTCATCTGCAAACACAGAAATAGTACTTTTAATTACCAACTCTATGTCATTTATAAATGGTTTAAACAGTAAGGGGCCCAACACTGAACCTTGGTGGAAACCACTAACAACCTCAGACCATTCAGAGTATGAATAATTGATCACCACTCTCTGAATATGGTCACTAGCCAGTTTTCTATCCAATTACAGATTGAATACTCTATACCTACTGACCTTAGCTTATACATTAGCCGCATGTGGGGAACTGTATCAAACGATTTTGCAAAGTCCAAGTATACTGTATCCACAGCAATTCCTCTGTTCAATTTATTACTCACTTCCTTGTAAAAAGAAAGTAGGTTTGTTTGTCAACTTCTGCCTTTTGTGAATCCGTGCTGACTATCGCTTATGATAATATTTTCAAGCAAAAACAATTTCATGTGATCCTTGATCAAACTTTGAAGTATCTTCCCAACAATTGAAGTTAAGTTTACAGGTCTGTAATGAGTTGGTAAAAACTTAGATCCCTTTTTAAATATAGGCACCACATTAGCTTTGCACCAATCCATTGGTACCAAGCCAGTCATTAGAGTCTCTAAAAATTAGATACAATGGGGTTGATTTACTAACCTTATAAACACACCACGAACATGTATACACCTCTGTAGTGTGTTCCCTCCCAGCATGATCTATGGGTGGAATCTAAACACCTTTGTAGTGTGTACACACCCAGCAGGTGTGTTGTGCAAAGCCCTGCCCTGAATTGCAAGGTGATGTTGTGTAAATTAGCTCTACATTGTGTTGCTTGCGTTGATGAATGCAGGAATGTAAATGCATGAGCTAACCATTTTTGTCTAAACTGTGAAGCAGCATTATATATGCATCATGTGCATGATTTTTCCATATATGGCATTAGTGGAAACATGCTTATAGAGACTTTTTGGTTGATAAATACGCTTTGCTGTGTAAAAATCACACGCACCTGGTGCGTGCGTGTGTTTAGGTTAGTAAATCACCCCCAATGGCTTTGAAATTATACAGCTCAATTCTTTGAGGACATGTGGGTGTAAGTCATCGGGTCCAGGTGCTTTGTTCACCTTAATTTTGTCTAACTGTTTCTGGACCATATCTATAGTCAGCCATTGTGGTTCATTAGAGGCTGTGGCACTGCTATCTCCATTATGGACTTGAGTTACATCTTGTTCCTTGGTGTGCACAGAGCTGAAGAAAGTATTTAATGGATTTGCCTTCTATTTGTCCCCAGTTACCAACTCTGAATTATCTTTTAAGGGGATTACATGCTCAGACCTGATTTTTTTTACTATTAATATATTTAAATAATTTTTTGGGGTTAATCTTGCACTCTGTTGCAACCTATCGTTCGTTTTGAATCTTTGCAAGCTTTATTTCCTTTTTACCTATTTTGTTATATTATTTGTAGCTTTTAAATGACAGTGTTCCTTCATTTGTATATTTTGTAAATGCCCTTTTCTTATTCTTTATGGCTTTTTTTAACGTTGGATGTGAGCCACATGGGTTTTAGTCCCCAAGTGCATAACTTTACATTTATTAACATTAAACTTAATTTGCCAAATAAATGCCCAAACAGTGCATTTAGGTCTGATTGTAAGTTAGAGACATCTTGTAAGGACTGTATTCCAATACATAGCTTGGTGTCATCTGGAAATGGTGCTTTATTCCCAAGCTCTATATCATTTCTTAATAGGTTTAACAGTAAAGATCCTAACACTGAACCTTGGGATACACCACTAACAGCCACTAAGGCAGTTTACTATCCAATTACAAACTAAATATTCTGAACCTACAGACCTCAACTTACACATTAGCCATTGGGGAGCTGTGTCCAACGCTTTTGCAAAGTCCAAGTATACCATATACACAGCCATTGCTTGTCCAAATTATTGCTTACTTCTTCATAAACATAATGTAGATTTGTTTGACAACTTGCTGACTATCACTTAAAATATAATTTTCTGTATGTGATTCTTTATTAATCTTTGAAGTATCTTCCTGACTATAGAAGTTAAGCTTACAGAGTTGTAATTACTTGGTAAAAACTTTGATCCCTTTTTAAATATAGGTAACACATTGGCCTTGAGCCACTCCATCGGTACCAAGCCAGTCATTAAATAATCTTTAAAAATTAAATACAATGGTTTTGACACAATAGATCTCATAATATAGCTCAATTCTTTGAGGACATGTGGGTGTAAGTCATCTGGTCCAGGTATCTGTGTTTGTTTCTGGACCGTATCAATTTTGAGACATTGTGGTTCATTAGAGCCTTTGGCACTGCCATCCCATTATGGGCTTGAGTTCCAACATGTTCCTTTGTGTACACAGAGCTAAAGAAAATATTTAATAGATTTGCCTTCTCTTTGTCCCCAATTACCAACTCTGACTTATCTTGTAAGCCTACATACTCAGACCTGACCATTTTTTACTAAAATATTTAAATAATTTGTTGGGGTTTGTCTTGCACTGTTTTGCATACTGTTGTTCATTTTGAATCTCTGTGATCTTCATTTCCTTTTTATATTTTGTTACATTCTAACTAACTTTTAAATGACAACAATGTTTGACAAATGACAATTTTATATTTGTTAAACGCCCATTTCTTATTATTTATGGCTTTTTTAAAATTGGATGTGATCCACATGGTTTTACTTTTAGCCTTTAAAGTGATATGAAACTCCAACTTTTTTTTAAAATAAATCAATGATACAATATGTTTCTTACTGTTATTTATGCTTGCTTCAGACCTCTAGGCTGCTGTTTCTTTAGAGTTCAGAATGCTGGGGGGAACATTCATTCTGCAAGTGACTTCATCCTTCCTCTGTGTTCCATGGAGTCTCTCTCTGTGCGCGCTTCTGTGCTAGGACTACAGAATTACGTAAGAACGTAGCCTACCCGATATGTACAGGACCACTCTCGGCTGAGATTTCTCATTAACATCGAGATTTGTTTCTTTGGGGGTTTTTTTCAACAAGCTTTATGTCTTATGTATATGTACTAGCCTATAAAGCTTCTTTAAAAAAAAAAACAAGCATTATGTTTAATGTGTATGTGTGTAGATTGTGGAGCAATGTAATATTTACATTGCTCCAGTCTTTTTCTTTTAACATGTTTTATGTATGCTTTTTTTAAATTCTTTATTTATAAATGGAAATTTTTCAGTATAAACAAAGCATAAACATAGTAAATAAATGCAGGTGTATAAAAAAAAACCCGACTGATATAATTAAAAAAATAGCAAGCAGGACCAAGTTATCAAGAATAAGTCAATCACATATCATATCAATCCTAACATAAAGGTGCAATAAAAATGGATAAAAAATGATAAGGATAAACTGAGAGAAATAAGACAAAGAATAATAATAAGAAATGGTGATGCGCAATCCAATGTGGACCATCAAAGGGATTTTCAATTAACCAGGATGGGGATAACAAAAAAAAGGAGGGGGGAAGGGCAAGGAAAAATAGACATGGAATGATTATAGGGACATGAGAGGGAATCCCTGTAGGGTCACCCGTATTCAAAACTCCTGGTACAATCCAATTAGGGCGAGACTATTTTAGTAAGGCCTGACCTTCAGAAGATTCCTTGTACTCTATCCAATAATACCAAGTCTGGAAGTATCGCTCATTTCTGTTTTGAGAGCACAAGATCAAGTCTTCCATTTCTCTAATCTCCTCCACTCTGCGTATCCACATAGACACCCAGATAGCAAGTAATTGTGCTGCAAGTTTAAAAAAGACTTGCTAAACTATTGCAGACTTGCCAAGCTTCACAATTTAGTTGCACAATTACAGCAAGTCTGCATTGCAAGTCTCCAGACCAGCGGGCTTGCAGAGCTCTTGCTAAGACCTGCAGGACTGTTGCTGTAGACTTGCCAAGCAAATTTGCTACAAATTCAAAAAGTGTCAACTAGAACTTGTGCTGCAAGTGCTCTGCAAGTCTACAACTTGCCAGGAATGTGTGCAGCAAGTTAACAAGAATTACAATTTAACCCTGCCACAGGTGTGTGGCAAGTTATCCTTGCTATCTGGGCATTGTGGGGGGAGAGGAGCTCTGCCCAAGGCTAAGAATACAGGATTTAGCAGCATCTAGGAGATGGCAAATCCCAGATCGTGAGTAAGCTTTCCTTGACATATGAGTGTTGTGTAACAAGTAAAACATCGGATCTGTGGGTATGTCATAATATACATGTTTTTTCCACATTGGTATTTGTATGTATTCTGACTGCATAACAAGGAAGGATGAGGTTGTGAATCTCATTAGGGCTTTAATCTGTATGTCTACAGCTTTTCTACAATTTTTGCTATATATGTACAAATAAACTATATGTGTTTTATGAAATTATGCAATGGTTTGCACCTCTTTAAACTTCATGTTCTATTTTTTTTGTGTGTGTAAATCTTCAGGTTAGACAATTCACCATATATAGAGAATTCCTTCATGAGGTTAGGTAGTGAAAGTGCAGTGTTGGTGACGGAGAACAACAAGCAGTCAGCATATGTGTTCCGTAGTTCCCACCTTAATCCTGTTCACATTCACATTAGTCCGAACATGCCACAGGAAGGGCTCCAACAACAAGGTGAACAGGAGAGGGGACAGGGAGCAACCCTGTCTGGTTCCATTTGAAATTGGAGCAGGATCGGAGAGGACGCCATTGACCTGGGCATAGGCAGTGAGGGCAGAATAGACTGCAAAGATCCAAGACAACATGTGATTACCAAGACCGATATGTTTCAAAGTGGTGAGCATGAAATCCCAAGAAACTCGATCAAAAGACTTTTCGGCATCCGTGGAGAGAAATAGGCAAGGAATCTTAGAGGTAGCAGCGTGATGGACCAGGTGAGAGTCTTGATTGTGTTATCACGAGCTTCTGTGGCTGTGATGAAGCCAACCTGGTCGTAGTGTATCAGATCAGGCATATGCACGCTCAGTCTGGTCGCCAGGATTTTAGTAAATAACTTGGTGTCCATGTTTAGGTGGGAGATAGGACGATAACTGCAACAGGAAGAAGGATCAGTGAGCCGTGAAGAAGAGGACAGGGCCTTAAAAGTCTGAGTAAAATGGCTAGATAAGTCAGAGGCCAAAAGCTTAAAGTATTGAGTCGTGAAGCCGTCAGGACCCGGAGACTTTCCGGGTTTAGAAGATTTAAGCACTGCAAAAAACTCGTCAGATGTTATGGTGGATTCCAATGAGCTTCATATAGTAGTGTCGAGGGAAGGCATATTGCTCGAGGTCAAATAAGAGGAAAACGTATTATGTATAGAGTCCAGGGTAGCAGAGTCAAAAGTAGAACTCAATTCGTACAATTTAAAGTAGTACTTTTGAAAGGCATTGGCAATAGCTTTTGGGAGTGTAATCTTGGAGTCTTAAGGTGTAATAATATGTGGAAAATACGAGAGCATCCTCTGATCATGCAGAGCTTACACCATTAATTCCCCACAATTCTCTCCAGATTCATAGAGTTTCCACCTACAATTTGTGAATGCCACCTTCACTGTACAAGAGCCCAAAGAGTTTATCTGTCGGCGTAGGGAAAGAATGTCAGACAGTAAGGCAGGAAAATAGGTCGATCCATGTTGAAGCTCCAAACCGTGAAGAGTGTGTAACAGATCTAGCAGTTTAGCCTCTTTCTGCTGCTTAACATAGGAACCATGTTTGATCAAAACACCCCTAAGATAAACTTTGTGGGCTTCCCAGAGGAGCACAGGATCACAGGCCTCTATGTCAATAAGGTAAAAATAAAAGTTTCCTAGTGACGTTTCCTAGTGTCAGGATCATTGGATCCTGGAGAAGGCTGTCATTGAGATGCCACTGCCAAGATTTGTGGGAAGGGAGGGAAGAGAGTAAGCCATAACAAAATTATGCACGATCTGACCAGGTGATGTTGCCTATGTCCGTGGCAGCTATCAATGTCAAGTGTTAGTGATAAACAAAAAAAGTTGATGCTGGAGTATGTATCGTGGGGCACAGAATAAAATGTGTAATCCTTCAAATTTGGGTGTTTAATACGCCAAGCGTCAACCAACTGCTGGGAACAAAAAACAGGGTCGAAGAATACGCCTGCCTGCTGTAAGATTTTAAAGAAACAGTAGTCCAGAGGTCTGAAGCAAGCATGGATGACAGTAAGAAACATTTTTTAGCATGGATTTATTTAAAAATATGTGCGGGTTTAATATTACTTTAAACTTATTTAAACTTATTGTCAACAGGAATATATTTTGTAGTGTCAATTAATCAATTGATTTGAGACATTCCTATTTCTGTTCTGTGTTTTTCTTTATGACAAGATTCCTCCAAGTCTTGGATAGCAGCTCCAAGACTGCACTGAAAAAAATTTGCTTTACAGTATGTGCTCATTGTTTACAACTAAAGTTAAATAAAATTACGATGTTCTTTTATATGAACATTGGTAATAAGCTCCCCATTGTTTGCGATTAACAGATCCTGCAGAGCATGAGTAGTTAGGGCTTTGTCAAGATACCGTGCACACCGCATACAGGTATCTATACGGGAGGACCAAATGTGTGACCACACCAGACAATGCTTATGAGCTTACAGTTTATTAGACACACCAAAAACAAGTAACCACAAGCAACCCCACCAACACCCACCCAAGTAATAAATAATAGCAAAATGCAAACAACAAAATCAAAAACAAGAGGTAACAGGGCAAGTGAACCTGGGGAGCAGAGCAACAAGAGGGGAGCCACGGATCGATAGTCAGGGTTCAAGGAGGCAACAGGATACAGGAACCAGGAAACAGGATACAAGTACAGCCAACAATACTGTGGCACCTGCCTCACTGCAGGGAGGAAATAAATGCCCTCCCAGATCAGCACCAGGTGGTGACTAATTGCTGACACCTGCAGATGAGCCCTGGAACTACAGGATCTGCTCCAGCGCCACCTGGAGGTGTTCTGGTCCCTGACAGGCTTCTTTACACTGTACGATAACATTGTCTTGCAATAGGTTTATAAATGCCCATCCTTTTACTGTTTCAGCAAAGACATTACTCCAGTCAGTGTCAAGATAGTTACAATTTCCCATTATTACAACTGTCCTAGTTCTGCAGTCCTTTCTGTCTATGTAAGGAGCTAAGTCTCTACCTTGTCATTAACAGTATGAGGCCTGTAATAGACTTATATAATTACCTTTGCATTATGCGCACTAATTTGTAAATCCACCCATAATGCCTCAGATTCACATTCACCATCAACAAAGTCCTCATTCACATATTCACTTTTAGATAACTTCTCACATATCGATAGACACTGCCGCCTTTTCCTTTTACCCTGTCTCTCTGAAAGAGAGCCCAATGATGTGAAGAACAAAGCTAAGATTTAGCAATACCAATTGTATCATAGTGATCCTCATGTAAAACTTGTTGATTTTTTCATTTTTCACTTGTAATAATAATATTTTTTTTTGTAGTACAAATAGCATGGTAATTTATAATGTATGTTTGCAATGTAGGAATCTCCTTATCCCCTTCCATTGCCATCCCCCCTCTTCTCCTATTCCACTCTCCCTTATAGTCTGACCCCTGTTTGACTTTTCTGTCACATTATATTTTAACTCTCCTTCCCCCTTCAATCCTAGTTTAAATACTTTTCTAATGGTGTAATGAAGTGTACAGCGCTAAATGCCCTTCAGGAAATTAGATAACGGTAGGGATCATATGGTGTCAACTTCCGTTAGCGCAAGTTAGTTTGGTTCACTAAATACTTTTCTAGCCTTCCCATAACCCCTAGCTCAGCAGACCCCCTTCCATTTAGGTACAGACCATCTTTAGCATATAGGTTGTACCCCAATGAAAAGCCTGCCCAGTGCTCTAGAAACCCAAATCCTTCCCTCTTACGCCAGGTATTTAGTCATGTATTTAGCTTTCTAAGGTCCTGCTTTCTTGTTTTGGGCATGGCACAGGCAACATAACCAGAGAATATTACCTTTGAGGTCCTTCTTTTAAATTTTAAACCTAGTTCTTTAAATTGATTCTTAAGGATCCTCTATTTTCCATTTATTCCTTGGCCTCAACATAGACCAAGACAGCTGGGTCATGCCCAGCCACTCCCAGTAATTTGTTCCCCGGTCAATAACATGATGAACCCTGACGCCAGGGAGACAGCAAACCAAACTAACTATGACAAACTATTCTAACGTTCCTCCGGATTATGGCATCCCCTACCACCACCAATGTTTTAGGCCTGCCTGTGCCAAGTCTCCTCAGTTTTGCAATTTGCTATTTTTAGATCTCTAATATGAGCTTCAAGGGGGGCATTTTGCTTACATCTGTCACAGGGGTATTCACCCTGAAGCTGTGGCTCCATTTGTGTATACATGTGGCACAGTGTGAACTAAACAACCCCTTCAACCATACTAGCATACATTATTTTAGTTACAATATTTAAAACGGACAAGTGGATCTGATCGGAATATCGTGTGTTTAGACGACACTACTACAAAGTCAGTTAAAGACCTTGGACTTAGGGTGTTCTGGTATACTTATAGGCATCCTTGTGTTCCAAAATGTTGTTAGGTATGGATAAACCTGTTAAATATACAATTGAAGATGTTTTGTTATAAATGTTCAATAAATGCAAAACAATACCTGTTATCCTGCCATACATGTAGTGACCTGATGATTTCCTGTGTGCTCTGCCTGTGCTGCATTCTTATCAGTTTCAGTTTTGTCCTGTTCTATGTGTTCATAACATAACACCTCTCCTTTATGTTCGGAAGATGAAGAGAGGGGAGGTGCTCTATAGTCCTAACACACCTCCTCTTTTAAGGTGATATTGTTGCCTAAGACAGCAAGTGGGCTACTGGCAGGATCATTTGGTAGAAATAAAAGAAAAAAAACCTGAAAAAAATGAATGTACCCGCCACATCTAAGGGCTGGTAAGCTGCTATATATTACATTTAAACACACAGCCATTAATGTTTAAACCGCTGGCAACCCCCCTAAGTGAAAATGTCCAAATTGGGCCCAAAGTTTCAATATTTTGTGTGGCCACAATTATTTTCCAGCACTGCCTTAACCCTCTTGGGAACCGGAGTTCACCAGAGCTTCACAGGTTGCCACTGGAGTCCTCTTCCACTCCTCCATGACGACATCACGGAGCTGGTGGATGTTAGAGACCTTTTTAGGATGCCCCACAGATGCTCAATAGGGTTTAGGTGACACCGGTGACAAAGTCTCCTAAAGTTTTAGGTTTAGGATAAAGGTTAGAATGATTAAAAATGCACTTATCCTTCAGGACCCACATCCCCAATTCCAATTTCAAAATGTCCTCATTAGGATAAACTTACCTACACTGCAGATTTCTGATATTCCTCAATGTGCAGTGTTTTGGTGCCACACAGCCTTCAAAATATATTTCTTGCATATTTACTCTGCACTTCCTTATAATTTCCATGTTAGTTAGGCCTTTAATTAGTTGTGGTTCAGCAAGCTTTGGCCTTTTTAGAGCTAGTTACTGTAAATGCATGAACATAGATATTATCTCAGACTCTAAGCTTTTCAAGTGTGATTTTATTTAACCTTTATGAGGAATGTAAGCTGTATTCTTGAACTACTCCTTGTAGGATGCACATTTCCAGGGAGAGTAGCAATGGCAGAATTTCTAGAATTGTTTAAATCAGTCGCCTTGGAGCTGGAGAGCTGTAGGCCCAAGTTGATTACAACATATTGTACCTCAAGAGTATTATTTTATTAAGAGCATCTAACTAGAAATTAGTGGTATGGTTTACATGCTAGACCAGGTCAATCATATATGGTACCTCAACTGGATGGGACACTTAACCCTAAATGGAATACCTGACTTCAGTTGATTTATTTTCGAAATGTGTCTATCCTGAAGACTCTTACACTTTTCCTTACAATATCCTTGTTTAATTTTACTAGTTTAAGTTTTAAATTTGAAAAAGCAACATAAATGCTGTAGGTTTTGTATGTTAAGTATATTGTTACAATCTGGATGAAGATCAAATTAGATCTTCATGGATCAACCTAGATCATTTACAAACTTTTTTCTCATAATTGCAATTAGCACTCTGACACTGCAAACGTTTCTGAAAAAAAGAGATGGTAGCGAGCAAATAGTTAGCAAACCCTGACTTTTACTTAATAACAAACAGAAACAAAACTATACAGTAGAGTTTTTGCTCCCAATCTACATATCATTTCTACCATATTCTATATTGTAGAATTTTTTCCAAAGAATTACTTTTTAAATAGGCCATAAATCTAGTGTCCTTTCTGGCAGAAAATGAAAATATTTAATAATGTATCATTCTCTGCAGAGTATTATATCATATCCAGATACAGAGAAATGCATAGTGTGATGTTGTAGAATAAAAAAAATCTATGTTGAAATCAAGTAATCATGAAATACTGATGAAGCAGCAGCACAGAGACAAATACTGTTGGGCATAGATCTGGCTTGTTTCTGTCCCATAGTCATTCCCGGTTGCAACATAATTGCATTTTCAATTTTATCTAAACGCATTTTCAGCAATCATGAAGAAATCATGTACTCACACCTTTCTGGGAAAAAAATACCATTGGTCAAGAGTTTTTAAAATGTGTGTAGCGCCCTCTATGTCGCTACTAAATTTAGTGTACATCTGGAGTGTAATCAGTCTAGATGCTGTTTTGCTCTGAGTTCTGCAGGATTCCCTGAGTTTGGTGGATTAATTGCTTCCCCCTGTTGCTGGGTTGGGGACTCAACACACAGTGAGGGAGGATCCATCCCCAGACTGTGACTAAGCATCGTACTCTGACCAATCTCTGAGCAGGATGACTCAGAGGTATGGCTGAGGGCAGGTGATAAAAGGTTTGGGGACACTTTCCAGAACTCTCTCTCTCCCCTGGGGCCCTCCCTGGGAGAAGGTCTGTGTGATACAGATGCCTGGCATGGGCCTCAGCATGTGGCAGATGCTGGGGGCCTAGAGGTCTAAGATACTACAGATGCCTGGCCTGGGCATCAGCATGTGGCAGATGCTGGGGGCCAAGAGGCCATAGATACTACTGGATGCCTGGTCTGAGCCTCAGAATGTGGCAGATGCTGGAGGCTCAGGGACCTTAGATGCTACTGAAAGGAAACCTGATGGAAGCTGGGCTGGAGGTGGAATCTGCTTTTCGAGGAGTGTCGCAGAGGAGCTGGTGAGAGCTACCGTCTGGAACCCTGTAAGAGATCCCTCACCCAGCTGGTGCACTACAGGTCCAGAGATAGTTCTCCTTCAAAGTCCTGGACTATTCCTGGCTGTTCTCTGTGCTACTTCATATTGCTGGTCGCTCTTACAGGACCATTGTGCTACTGATACAAGCCGTTGCTAAGGGAGAAGACAGAGTTCTCCAAATTGTTACTCGGGTATCCTGCAATCCCAAACACTCTCTCCTAGTTGATCCTGTGCAATAAATGCTAAAAAGACCCTACGACTCGAGCCTGTTCTGTTCCAGAGTGTCGGTGTTGCTGTAGCTAAGAAAGGGGCCGGTGGCTGGCAAAACAGGTAGGAGAGCCCTAGTTCATATTCAGCGGCTCTTTTGGGGGTGAGCGCTACATGTGTATGAACACTCCTAATTGCTTAAAGTAGATGCTACCCTAAAAATTAATAACACATAGGGGTCTATTCACTAAGCTGCCACTTCAGGCTGGTACGGCTGAAATCAGCCGTACATCGGCTTGCTTCACATGGCTTCGGGTTGGCCGAACATGCTCAGCATGTTCGGCCGA
>NW_017307372.1:574499-576222 GCF_000935625.1 Nanorana parkeri
CCGACCCTCCGGCAGGCTACTCACTGCTGTTCGGTCTATTCTCATAGTTACCGAACAGCAGCGAGTGAATAGCCGAATGCCGCTGAGCGGCATTCGGCTCGGCTGTTCTGCCGAGCAGAACAGAAAAAGAGTTTAAAAAGTTTTACAAAAGTAAATAGACAATGATTGTGCGGAGCTAGCAGTGACAGCTAGCTCCGCCCAATAGTTTCCTATTGTCCGGCGGCTCTGCTGCCGTAAAAAAAACGGAGAGAAAAACTCTCCCGGGCGCTCTGGTAGCCTCCCGCTCCCGGCCGCCCAGGAGAGAAACACTGCTGTGTCTTTCTTTTTCTTTATTCTGACACAGAACGATGTCAGAATAGAGAGAAAAAAAAAATTCCCATTGAAATACATTGCTACATTACTATTGGCTATTTCAATTTGCAATAGCCAATAGTAAACTAGCATTGTACCCGCCCTCTGCTCATGGACCTGATGGAGAACTGCAGCAGAGGTAACCAGGGACGCTGATCTCTCTGCAAGTGGCCGGAGCCAGCCGTAAGATCACGGCTGGCTCCGCCCCGCTGTCAGAAGCAGGCTGTCGGCCAGCTTCGGCTTTCAGCCCGGCTCAGCCGAGCCGATGCATATGCGTTCGGCTCGACTGAGCCGCTCGGCCAGGTTCGGGAGCTGTACGGGCTATTGTGAATAGCCCGTACAGCACCCCCTCCGCTCTAATGAACCGAAGGGGTCCTGGGGCCGAAGCTAGCCGAAGGACCGGCCGAAGCTACGGCTAGATCCTTCGGCAGCTTCGTGAATAGACCCCATAGTCCATATGTGTTCATAAATTCATACAGATGTCGGTAAATACAGCCTGTTATTTTTTTATTTCTTGTTTACCTGGTGATTCTGCCAGCTCTGTTGCGTCCTTTTTAAATCTGACCACTATGCACGGAAGCAGGACTGTAGCATGGTCAGTTTGCATATCTGGGCTTGGAATTGCAGGATGCTGTGCCCATGCAGAACATGCCTGTATCTCCTGTCGTCAGCTTTGCCGCCATGACTCCCATCCAGCCATGAGCAAAGACACCACCCGCACTTTCCCAGTGCAATAGAAGAAAGCCCCACCTCCATCACATTTTTTTCTCCCACTGCAATAAACATTATTGACACTTATAGATTAAGGCACCATTCACACATGAGCGGTTTTCGTACAACCGAATACACGTGGAATCGCTTTAAACAAAGTAGTCCACACACGATTTCAGGGGTGGATTCACAGCAAGCTAAAGCATATTGCTCTCCACCACACCATTAAGGTATGCCTCCACAGGCTGACATTCACTCAATTTTTTATGTATTTAGCACACTTCTATTATAATAAATGTAAAGTTTTCATGTAGTTTC
The DNA here is from genome assembly GCF_000935625.1 of Nanorana parkeri. Classification (NCBI taxonomy): domain Eukaryota; kingdom Metazoa; phylum Chordata; class Amphibia; order Anura; family Dicroglossidae; genus Nanorana; species Nanorana parkeri. Next base: position 575,880 of record NW_017307372.1, read on the forward strand.
ATACAATTCACAGATGCTTTAATTTCTGAGAATAACATGTTGTAGTCAATGACCCAGATTTAGAAAAAGCGTAGATTATGTTTACTTTCAAAGTGAATTTTCACTTATCTTAGGAAATGTGGTAAAACATAGTGACAATTCAGTTTGCAAATAATATCCAATTATGTGCAAGGAAAAATAAAAAAAGTAGGATTTTTACTTGCACATGATTGGATGATTTAAGTCCGAACAATTTCACCTCACTAAGCTAAGTGAAATCCCCTTTGGCAATGGAAAAATCACCTTGATCGTGAACATGCTCTTTTCCTTTGGTAAATCAACCTAAAATGTTATTTGCAGAGGG
>NW_017307372.1:576264-587222 GCF_000935625.1 Nanorana parkeri
TGTTTTTTCACGCTGCAGCTATGAGGCGGGCGGGGGGGGGGGGCATAGACCTTAATGTCACTTTAACTTTACTGAATCAAATTAGTAAACAATATATTCTAATTTGGATGATGTTGTTTACTGAACTGTTGAATATTGCTCTTTCCTTACATTAATAAATTATCAGCTTTATTCACCTAGTAAGAATGAATTTGAGGATTACCTATCACAGCATGTTATGAACACAGCAAAGCGCTTGTATGCTTCTATATATGCAGTAATCAAGTGGTGATAGCTGGTAAAATGTCATTCCTGAAGCTTAAGTGACTAGATTAATCAAACTTCATATTAATTCCTATCCTAAAAAAATGTGACAGCAGGGAATGCATGTCAAGGTTATTCTGGGTGCACTTTTCAGATAATAGACTATTAACAGAATGGTCTATAATGTACTAAATGACAAGAGCAAATAGTCAAAGCAGCACTGTCCATTTGTCACTGCAATCACTGATATTCTTTTATCTGCTGAACATCTAGTAGACTAAGCTGACATGTGATCTAGATGTATCATGCAAATACATCACCGAAAGGTATGCAGCAGCTTCTGATCTGCCTGGTGCCAGGGGTCTGCTGTATAAATAGAATAATAGATGGGCAGCTGCATCTCACAGTGCTACAATCCCACCAAGGAGAGCCAGTGACATGCAGTGCTTTGCTCCTGTGGATTATGGAATGTCACCAAAGCTGGTCTGGGGAGGATTAAATTTAATGGCAGCTGTTGGTTCTTTTATTTAGCTTCTGTTAAACAAGAGGCTTTTGCTTCGTGCATATCCTTAATACAATTTTAGGATGTATATACAGTATTTAACTTAGCTGTTGGGAATTTGCCACTTACAATGAATGTATACATTAATCACATTTATTTTAGGACAATCAAAAAAGATTGAATTTACTTAGAATTTATAACAAATTTGGTTCATGTTTAAAGTATGCTTTATATTGATTTTATATCTTCATTTATTGCAGGGTAGAATAATTAGCATAAATATATTAACTATGAAAATATTGAAATTGCTCATTTTTAGCTGTACAGATCTTTGATCTGCTCCAACAGTATTCAGTCATAATTAGTATGATTATTAAGAATCTGCACACCCATTTATTGGTCTTGCTTGGATTATACACATGCATGCTTTAAGCACGACATCAGTGCAGAATTGTACTATAAGGACAATATATTAACTAATAAATTGTAATTGAGAAATATGTTGAGCTTACTTTTAAGAAGAATGCTTCATTTGAAAATGTACATCCAATTTTTCCAATTGTTGTACAATACTCTGCAGCAACACACAAGAGGTTTGACTTACTAAAGAACTAAAGACTGTTGACTTAGAATAGTAAATGTTTACCAAGCTTAGCAAATAAGATGAAGCTGTATTCATTTTAATTAGCCAATTTTTATTTAGCCTAGTAGACAGTTGGCAGGCACTGCATGCCCTGGACAGGGACTACAGTTTTTACTCTGCTGTTCATGGCACGTATTTCCGCATTGACTTAATGTTTGTGGATCAATTCCACTTGAACCATGTTTCTGACATGGACATTGGTTACTTCACGATCTCAGACCATGCGGCTGTTATCCTCTCTATCTCCTTGCCACACTTAAAGTGACATTAAAGTAAAAAAAAAATTCCCCTCCCCCCATGTTGATGTTAGCACTTACCAGCGGTGCGGCGGCTCTCCGATCCAGCGCTGACTGCTCTGTCCCTCCGATCCAGCGGTGTCTGCATGTGGGTGCACGCGTCCATAGACTTACCTTGCGTCTCTGCTCGTCTCCCGGCCAAGAATGGGAACTGCGCATGCGCCCGCCCCAAGATCCTTTGCGGCCATAAGAGCAGTTCCTGATTCTCTGTGCGGGAGCGCGCAGCGAAAACGAGGTACGTTTAAACTTAGTTAAAGAGGTTTTTTTTTAAAACTTCTTGCCTATATCTACTGCTTGCCAGCAGTAGACATGAGCAAAAAAAACTGGAGGGTTTAGAACCCCTTTAATGCCCAGAGAGTGGACGTGGCATCTCAACGACTCGCTCTTAGACGACGCAGTAGCAGAAAAGGCCATTGACTCGGCGGTTTCCACTTATTTCACCATTAGCTGTAACGGAGAGGTGGGAGATGAGGGCCATAAAGCTGTGATCAGCGGTGAGATGATCTCACAGGGCGCATGTCTAAAAAGGGCATGACAACAAGAACTAACCGTACTCCTAGAGGCTCTCCCCCTGGGCGGAATTATCAAACATTCGGGACACCCTATTGATAAAGACACCCTAGATTCGATCCGGTCTGACCTTACCTCTCTGTTAGACAGGATACTTAAACAACGCATGCAATGTGTTTCATATCACTTCCATGAACATGGTAATAAGTGTGGTAAGCTCTTGGCCAATGCTTTACGGAAACGGAGAGTGAACGATCATATACATAGAGTACGCACTGCTTCAGGTGACGTGGTCCTTCATACGTCCAAATTTGCTCACCCATCCCAGTAAGGTGACCTCCGCCGTTCCTGTATCTGGGACTATCTAGAAAAGGCTGAGGGTGCCTCCATATCATCGGATCTGGCTGAGAAGTTGCTCTACCTCCAGGAGGTAGAGCAAGTGATTAAATCGCTGCCGGGAGGTAAAAGCCCTGGCCCGGATGGCTACACAAACTACAAATTTCTGCCTCTCTTGGGTCCCCACCTGTGCAGATATTTTAACGCCCTCTCAGCTGGAGAACATATTCCCCCGGGAGGCCCTGATGGCTTATATCACGGTCATCCCGAAGGATGGGAAGGGCCCTCTGTCACCCCAGAGCTACCGCCCGATCTCCCTCCTCAATGTTGATCTTAAGATCTTCTCCAAAATACTTGCCAACAGGTTGGGACACCTGCTACCATCTCTGGTCCACCCTGATCAAACTGGCTTTATTCTGAGACTGGAAGCCCTGACAACACTCTAAGAGCTGCTCAGATTCTTCACTGGACTCATTCCTTGCCACCTTCCCCTTCTTGCCTGTTTCTTTCAACTGATGCCGAGAAGGCGTATGACAGGGTGGACTGGATGTTTTTGGAGGAGACATTGCGGAACAAGGGTCTGGGGCGCAACCTACGGCAGTGGATTTCTGCTCTTTATACCACCCCGAGGCCCGAGTTAAGGTCAACTGGACTTTGTCCTCCCCGTTTTCCATTTGCAACAGGACTAGACAAGGGTGTTCAGTCTCTCCTTTGCTATTTGCACTAACTTTGGAACCCTTGCTCAACATGATTAGAGCTAACCCTAACATCCATGGGGTCATAGTGTGAAGTGCGGAGCAAAAGCTGGCGGCCTATGCAGACGGCATACTGTCACGATACCATAAGCACCCCCACCAACACCCGTAAGTAAGGCCTGGTTCACACCTTCCTGCTTTGTAGCGCGTTCAACGCTCTATGAATGCTCTACAAAACGTACAAACTTGAAAATCCCATTGTTTTCTATGGGTATGGTTCACACCTTTCCGTATTTCAGCCCGTCTGAACTCGCTACAAAACGGCCTATGCCCAAAGAAGTACATGTACTTCTTTGGGGCGTTTTGGTCTCATGTTTCCATTGGGATACAGCCAAGTAGCCCTCGGAAACGCGTGACGCGGAAAGCGCAACAAACGCGCATATTCAATACGCCTAGGTGTGAACCCAGCCTAAGATATAAAATCCTAACTAATACAAATAACAGATTACACACCAGAGACAACAGGGTAGACCCTGGGTAGCAGGACAACATGAGGGGAGCCACTGATCAGGAGATCTCAGGGGTAAGGGGTAGGATACAGGCTATCGGATATGGCAACAATACTGAGGCACAGACCTCACTGCAAGGAGAGGCTAAATACCTTCCCAGATCATCACCAGGTGGTGACTAATTGCTGATTGCTGGGACACCCACAGCTGAGCACTGGAACTGCAGGACCTAGTTCCAGCGTCACAGTGCCACCTGGAGGTGCTCAGGTCCCTCACAGCTACTAGCTGCCTGGAGACACCTGCAGGTGAACACTGGAACTGCAGGATCTGGTTCCAGTGCCACAGTGCCACCTGGAGGTGTTCTGGTCCCTGACAGTACCCCCCTTAAGGAGCGGCCTCTGGATGCTCCAATAAAGCCTGAAGCGGAAATTTAAAAGAACAAAGTCCACAAATGCTGCACTAGTCCATGTCCACAGAAGGCCGCAGCGTGCCCCACTGCCACGGACCAGGGACTGGTCAAGCCCCCCGCCGCTGGGGTCAGGTAACAGGCTGAGAATCCCACCACCATGATCTGGCATCAACCGGTCGGCTGCCCAAGCAACCTGCCAGTCCAAGCCAACTGCTGTCCCAACATGAAGGCCATCGGCACTAGGGTCCCGCAGCATATACACCCCTGCACTGATGCACTGAGGAGCTTAGGAGTCCACAGACATGCCACCTCTGAGTAGTATGGGAGGTCACTAGGACTGACGGTGTGCTTAGCCAACCTCCCAGATACCTCCAAAGCAGCGGCCACACAACTCAGGTTACCACATACTTTGGAGAACACAGTGACACCATCCAGAAACCAGGAAGGCTCAAATGGAGCTCCCTGTTTCCTGAGACACCACCACTACCAGGTCTGGGCTTGCGCTCATGTTCACCACACCTAAAGGGGATGCTCAAACCCCCAGGCCCCCGGCTGCAGTGGTCACAACCCCATCACCAAGACCAGAGCAGACATTGGGCGAAGGTCCCACAAAGTTCAGTTGGACAATCAGCCAAGGCACCGGATCAGCAGAGACGAGGAGCTGGGCAGCAGGCACTGGATCAGCAGGGGCGATGAGCTGAGCAGCAGGCACTGGATCAGCAGGGGTGATGAGCTGGGCAGCAGGCACAGGATCAACAGAGGCGAAGAGCTGGGCAGCAGGCATCAGATCAGCAGAGGCGAGGAGCTGGGCAGCAGGCATCGGATCAGCAGAGGCGAGGAGCTGGGCAGCAGGCCCCGGATCAGCAGAGGCTATGAGCTGGGCAGCAGGCACTGGATCAGCAGAGGCGATGAGCTGGGCAGGAGGCACCAGAGCAGCAGAGGCGAGGAGCTGGGCAGCAGGCCCCGGATCAGCAGAGGCTATGAGCTGGGCAGCAGGCACTGGATCAGCAGAGGCGATGAGCAGGGCAGCAGGCACCGGACATCATGGCCACGCACGAGGAGTGGATGGCCACGCACATCACTTCGAACACACCAACAACATTTGGCTACTTGACACCCCAGCTGACCCACTTTCCTAGGTTTCGTTGTTTATTGTTGTTGTTTTTTTTTTTAAAGTAATGAGTGGTTACAGGACTCTCCCCTCCTTATTGATAGGATCATCTTCAGTGCTTCCTCACCACTCAATGTTCTTGCTCTCTCCCTCCCCTTCCATTCATCTATACCTCCCTCTTTCTGCCTTTTCTCTTCTATGTCTTTTCATCTGCTTCCTTCTCCTTCCCGATCCTCTTCTTCCCACTCCCTGCAATCTGTGTCAAGCTTTATTCCCACCGCTTGCGATTCGTGGGAATAAAGGCTAATTCACAGACCATGATTGGTCGACCAAAAGGTTTTACCACCTCCCCACGAAACTTTATACTGACACGTTTTTGATTGTGCTTTTCTGCAAGTGTTCTCTTTATCTATGTTGATTTTTGATACTCTTGTGAAAATTTTTTGGAATAAAGATTACATAAACTATTATAATTGAACAGCAGCATTTCTAAATCAAAATCATTTAAACAAAATGATGACTATGCTGCATATGGTAGCCTTGATGTATACATTTTGCTATGGTGCGCCTTTATAAGTCAGGGAGAAATAAAGCAGATGGACAGCCAGTCCAAATACTCCCTGACAGTGTCTACACCAGCACTGCATGATCGGACCAGATTTTGCGTAGGTGGTTATCTATAGCCAGATTGTGAATTCCAGGCAAGCCTTCTGGTGGGGTCCAACCCTACAAGAAACAAGGTTAAAGAAGCAAAATAGCTAATCTTGCAAGCCTCTAACACCCAAATACTAGTACAGGTGCTATGTCTATAGCTTGCAATGGGCGCAGTAGATACCATAGAAGAATTATCTATGATAAACTAGTTTATCATTGTTCACTGATAAACATAAAGTGACACTAAACTCAAGAGTTAAATCTTAAAAATACATTCAACTACCTTAACTACGAACAAAACTGCAGCCTTTTTGTGAATCACTTACCTGTAGATCCTCGAATAATTTCTGAATTGATGCTGGCACTGTCCTTCCTTCTAGAGGGTGGCCATTTTTATTCTCCATGGTCCCTGTGTGTGTTGTAAAGTAGCCACTGCTCCAAGTGCACTTCTGTGATGGACTACGGTCTCAATACATACTAGTAAATCAAATGTGAGATTGTAGTCTATTACGGGAGTGAGCTGGGAGCGGCAGCTACTTTACAACACACAGGGTCCATGGGGAACATAAGTAGCACCCCTCCCGAAGGAAGGTCAATGTCAGCATGAATTCAGAGATGATTTTGAGGATCTACAGCCGTGTAATACACAAATAAGATATATTTTGTTAAAGGAGAACTATGAGGTGAGTGCTTTTCACTCATCCTCATTGTTCTAGCGGACCTGTGACAATGAAACTGTCACAGGTCGGCTCAGTAGATCGGGTAGTGAGCGAACACATACTGGCGTTCGCTCACTTCTCCATCCTGTGCCGGCAGAGAGCCGTTACAGGGGAGGGGCAGGATTCCCCTCTCCCCGCTCCGATCCTCCAGCGCTGACTGGCGGAACAGATGGGGGGGGGGCGGGTACAGCTGGCTCTGCCTCTAGCTAGGCAGAGCCAGCTGTCACTCACGCAGCTGGGCGGATCCAGACATAATTGTTGGAATCCGTTTCAGCTGCGGCATCTCAGTATACCGCGAGCTGTAGCTCGCCGTATACTGAGCTTAGGGTGATGGCAGGACGCTAGTTTGTGTCCTCCCGTTACCCTTAGGAGAACTATGGGGAAAAGCCCTAACCCCATAGTTCTCCTTTAATAGTTAAAGTGATATTAAAGTCAAAAGGTTCAAGCTATTTCAAATGCTGATTAAATCACTTACAGTTGATTCGGCTTCTTGATTTTTAAAAGTTTTGTTTCCTGCAGAATCCACTGGTCCCCTAAACACTGTCCCTGATATTCTGTTTTATGATGGCTCCTTCTTCTTGCAGGGTCCTATGCAGCCAACCTGCGGTGTGCTAGTAAGGTGTGAGTTTCCACAAACACACAGACACAACAAGGCAAGCCTCTCTCCTGCTCCCTGCTCCTGTCTGCCTTCCTCCAAGCTAGTAGATGGACAGATGCTGGAGACTGCTCTGTCTCTTCTGATCTGGTACTGGACAGGAAGTTGAAGGATGCCGAGCTGAGAGAGTTGGGGCCAGCTGTTCAGAAACATGATGACTGTGAGTGGTTTGGCAAAAAGGTAAACAAATACTTTGCTGGCAATGTATATTTGTTTGATCTGGAGTCATTATTGAAAAAGGTTTGAGAGTTTATTACTACTTTAACCTCTTGCCGTCCGCCCGTAGTAGAAAAACGGACGGACGGCACTGCTGCATTGGCGGGTTGCCGTCGCCAGACGGCATTTTTTTCTGCTCGCGCGCGCCCCCTAGCGGGCACGCACGGGCAGAAAAGACCCGTCCAATGCGAACACCCGGTACCGGGTGTTTCACATATAGGCGATCAGCGGGTTCATAGCCCGCCGATCGCCTATATGTGCTTGTTCGCGGATGTATTACATCACTTCCGCATTCACCTGTCAGTCATCTGGCTGCTATAGCCAGAGAGAAGAAGCTGATAAAGCAGATCTCTGCTTCATCAGCTTCTTTTGGGGTCCACAGGTGATATTAGGGGTCCTAGAGACCCCTAATGTCTCCATAAAGAGGACCTGTCAATATGCATTTTTAAGATTTAACTCCTACAATAAGGGATTTATTCACGAAGGAGCCGAAAGATCCAGCCATAGCTTCGGCTGCTATATGGACTACAGCAGCCGAAGGCGGCCGAGCCAAGCCGAAGGCATATGCTTCGGCTCGAATGAGCTGAAGTGACCGCTGAAGTGAGGCGAACAGCCTGCCCAAGACCGGCTGTAAGCACCGCAGATGACAGCTGGGCGGAGCCAGCCATGATGTCACGCCCGGCTCCGCCCAGTTGTTATTCATTGGCCGAGACTTGCTAGAAGACTCTAGCAAGTGACGGTCAATAGGAAACAGTTGGGCAGAGCTAACTGTCACTGCTAGCTCCCCCAAATTAGGTTTTTTTCTTTTTTTTATATTTTTTTCTATTTTAATTTCCCTATTTATAAAAATTTGTAAAATATTTGTTTAACCTTTTTTTTTTCTTCTACTATTTTCACTATTTTCCACGGAGGTATCGAGCAGAATAGCCGCTCGGCAGCATTCCGCTATTCATTCACTGCCGTTCGGCCCCTATGTGAATAGAGGCGGGCTGCAGTGAGTGAGCTGCCGGACCTGTGTCTCAGCCTATTCAGATGTTGGATCGGCTGAGTCGAAGTCCTTCTGCACTTCGGCTCAGCTGAACATACAGACCGAAGTGCAGCCGATGTACGGCTGAAATCAACTGTACAAGCCAGAAGTCAATAGCCGAACGTAGTTCGGCTCAGTTCACTTCGGCTGGGTTATTCACTCGGCTGCCTTTGGCAGTTCTGTGAATAATCCCCTTAGTGTCACTCACTGGCGGAACTACCACGGTCGCAGCGGTCAAATGTGCGACCAGGCCCTGGCGTTTCACCACTTGGGGGGCCCTCAAAAGAAGGAGAGGGGTCGGCCCCAGTAACCGCCGAGGCAGGGGGGGGGGGCCTGCATTGGTTCTTGTAGTACACTCTGCATGGTCCTAATTTCTAAGCTGACTTCTCACATTAACACAGTGATTTCGGTGCACACTTTGCACATGTGACAGTGAGGATCCCCGTTGTGTCCTGCAAAAGGAATGAATGAGTGGTGATGACAGTACGAGGTGTGATGGACATGTTTTTGTAGATTAGTATTATAACATAGTAGAATTGTGATGGTGTCGTGGATGGCTATGTGACATATGTGGCAGCCATGGCAAGGTGATTGTGTTGTAGAGTCTTTGCCTAGGGCTGGGTGTGGAGGGGAAGTTGACAGGAAGCATCAAGTGATAGGTAGTCAGTGTGTGACAGAGCTGGACACGTGTGGGCAGTGTGCTGAGCTCGTTGTGCGGCTGAGATGCACCGGGGATGGCAGCCAGCAGGAGCCGCAGTCTATGTGGGATGGAAGGCCACCGGTAAAGTATCCATGATGACAGGACCAGGCAGGGAGTGATAATTGTGTGTGCTGTGCTCCATGACTGACAGGACTGGGGAGGGGAAAAAAACAGTGGGTGCTGTGCTCAATGACTGATAGGATTTGGCAGAGAGAAGTGATGGTAGGTGATGTGCTCTATGGCTTTCATTATCTAACCTGTAGTGCACAAATGATCAAACCCATTTGACTGTTCTTTTTAACAGTGTGTAGTGAATCAGATCAATCCACTGATTAAAAACAATTGCTACTGACAAACATCAACTGCTTGGCCACTTGAACACTCTGGCCAGGTAGAGAGGAAGCACAACAGTAAAGAATTGTGTGACTGGCAGCAGACAAAACCCAAAATACGTGTGAGTAATCTGGTTGCTTTTGGTTACATAAAATCCATATTTAGGCAAAATTACTAGTCACTGAATTTAATTCAATTACATTCTTAAATGAATAGCATTGGCAGTTCGCTGACTGATTACACTTGTAGCCTGAAGTTGCGCTTTACTTTCTGCACCTTTTAGCAATGAAAAAATAATGAACCAGCGCTAGGATGAATAAATACACATGGAAATAACATACCATGCATACATAAACCTCTGCACCGGACTAATGAGTAGCCTGATTTCAGCTCATGAACTTGTGACAAACAGCGGTTAGGTGTTTATCAATAAGTGTATAAATATGTAAAGGGCATCAAATCAATAGAGCTTTGATCCAGGGAAATGATACTTGCATAAATTGCACAGAATGCTTAACATTCACAGGTGCAATCAAATCTTACTTCCCCTTCTCAGGAAGCCTGGCATATACATCTCTACTCTTGTGTTTCAAGTATTAAAAATAAAACTGTATCTGAACTGGAATGAAACAGGAAATAGAAGCAGAGACTTAATTTTATGAGTCAGTGGTCCTCTTTGCTACAAAGACCCAAGAGCTGGGAGGGCAGAACAGAGAACAAAGTGTGACACTGAAGGACATATGTGGTTTCTGTATAACATTGTTGTGCAGCAAAAGATTCCAGCAAACCTTTCATGTGATGTAAACACTTTGGTTTAGGGACGTATGCTCAGCATGCCCTTAGATCCTGCAGACTGGCAGTTGATAATAGTCTACATGGACATCAGTTAACAGTGATCAGTAGTGTGAAGTCTACTGTGAATATGTTTGTTTCATTTTGTAAAATGCTGCCAGAAAATTTCATGTATACATTTATGTATACTTTTCTAGATTGATTAATAAATTATATATGTTCTAGTGCTTATTTTTACAGTTTGTTTTTTTTGAATAACATTTTTTATTATTATTCTGCTGCAGTCATATACAATGGAAAGTAGGTACAAGGCATATAGCGCAATACATTATTTTGTTTGCATACTCACAATCTTACTTTAAATGTATGAGCGTGTTGTATTACATTCAGTCTGTAGAACAGTAAGAGATAAAAATAAAAATAAAGTTCTTTTCGTAAATACGTAATATGACAAGGAATTTTGTCCCGTTTCTGACTAGAAAAGTAGACTGCAGCACCGACGAACCATGAAAACTGAAGTGAACAAGAATAACAAACAAAAAAAATATAACAGAAAAGAAAAAGAAAAAAAAAAACAATAAAATAAACTTAACTTTCAAAAGATCTAC
>NW_017307373.1:0-33736 GCF_000935625.1 Nanorana parkeri
CGATGTTAGACTGACCGGCCTATAGTTCCCAGGTTGGCACGGGGGTGTTCGGCTCATCACTACTGAACACCAGGAAGTGCATTTTCACAGGGCTGAGTGAAATTGTGTCATTGGGGAAGTACATCCTATGGGCATCTTCAATAAGTAAGTGTGCAAGGATCAATATGGTTATTAGGAGTGGGATAGAACTTAGGGAAATTCAATAAAGAAATACAGATTCATTTTTAGTTTTTGATCATAGATATCCTTTCATTTCCGGAAAAGAACATACACAACACATGACTCCCAGACAGAGACATAAATATGAATTGATCAGTAGCGCTGGCTCGCTGACCTGTCAAATAGCCATGCTACGTCATAAGCTGTCAGGTAGTACAATAGGCCATGCAGCAGATGTATACAGACACACAGGTTGTGGAATGCGTTCTCGCACACACGGGGTGTAAAGACTCTAATCTTTTGTGTAACGCTAGAAAGGCATTTCCTTGGAGCGTGTCAGAACCTGCCGTCCCTTCATTGTGTGTGAGAACGGCAAGAATGATTTGTTCAGAAGAACCGGGTGTGTACAATGCGGACGAGGCGGAATTAGTCATTTTGCGAGTTTTGTTTTGAATGGGCTTCAGTTCTTCTCATCGCTGAAACAAGTTGTGTTTCTTTTCACGTGGAGGTCTGACGCTGACTCAGCCTGTAGAAAATCGGCGGAAGGATATTGACGTGTTTGCTCTTCGCTTCTATGCCGGTTAAAGGGAAACTCCCTTTTCTATGAGATGATACAACATTTATAATTGCTGCCCAAGCCACATGGTAATAGAACGCTGGTACTAATGAGCTTTCCATTTCAATCTATAGCAATCTGTATGCTTTTTACAACTGCCAGATAATTCCAGTGCCTCTTCCTTGCAGCCATAGCAACATTATCCAATTTGTAGAAGAGATTTTACTAGATTCTCATCCCCCTGCTCTTATAACTGGCTCACTGCTTTTCCCAAAAGACTGCACAGGGCTTTAGGTCAAGTATAGTAATGGGCGACACTGCTCGGGTTATTTATAAAAAGTCTTAAAGGAGAACTCCGGATTTAAAAAAAAAATGTATTAACACTTGCAGAGGTACTACCCCCGCACTGCAAGGGCTACGTGCTTGTTTTTGTCTAGGATTAAAAAAAAAAAGTTATACTCACCAGATCCTCGGATCTGGCTTGCTCATAAGCTAGGTTCACAGCTGACCGATCTATGACCGCGCGGCAATCGTGCACAAAACTGTGCGTATTGCTGGGCGGTCACGGAGTCGCCCACCACAGCCGATTGCGCTAGCAGTGCCCTTATTTTCTGATGGCATCCCAGTCGCGCCCCGGGCGGATTGAGCAGTTTCCCACCGTGATTCCGCTGGTGCAATTGATCTCGTTCACGGCTTAAAAAGCCGCGGGTCGTGTGCTGCACAAAAGAGGTACTTGCACCTTTTTTTTAGCGATTGCCGCGCGGATGTAACCCCATTGAAATCAATCACCCAACGCGCGTCCCGGGTGTCGCTGAGATCTAAACCTAGCCTCAGTATCTTGCTAGTCGGCCCCACTGGCTCTCAAAATACCTGAACCATGCCTACATCCAATCAGATTGTTTAGGTATTGTGACAGCTAGTGGGGCCGACTAGCAAAATACTGAAGCTTGGCCCAGTGGGAGATACCTCCATCCACAGGTGTAGCAGCACTGCAAGGGTTAATACAATTTTTAACTGGAGTTTTCTTTAAAATGACAATGGGGAATAAAATGAAATCAGTGCATGCAGTTAGTGACCGGATTGCATGTTTCTTTTCCCAAGGGATGAAAATGGAATGTGCTTGGTCACTATGGGCATCACTTTTATTGCTGTTTTCCTGTCTTTAGTTTTGTTTATAAATAGTTCTCAGTCTGGTTTCAGATTGTTCTTCTGATGTCTAGATTTGCTGGGGGGATGTGATGTTTCTTGCTACAACAATGAGACTATCCATGCGGTTATAGTAGGCTAACCCCCCCACCCCCCACTTAGCACTATCATTGGCGTGGCTTTTCTAATTATTTACAGAACTAAAGCAAGATAGAATCAGCAGTAACATTTACTTAAGCTGGCCATACACAGGTAGATCCTTGAATGAATGTTCATAAAAAAAAATCATATCAGAACATTCGATAAGGTCATCAAGAGACTTAAAGGAGAACTATGAGATGAGTGATTTCCACTCACCTCATAGTTCTAAGCCGACCTGTGACAATGAGACTGTCACAGGTCGGCTCAGTAGATCGAGAGGTGAGGGAACACATACCGGGTTCCCTTGCCTCTCGATCCTGTCACGGCTCTCTGCACTAAGAAGAACTATGGGGAAAAACACTGACCCCATAGTTCTCCTTTATTGATTGTAGTTTGAAATCTCACTTAGGTCGTTGGATCGGCTTGTGAGGGTTTTTGGACACAAGTTTTTTCATTCAAACACTTATTCACTATTAGAATTCTGTTCACTTGACAAAAATGTTCCATCCTGATCCTTCGATATCTTTCATCAAAAATCGATCGGCGATTTACCTCCATGAAAGGAGTTGTAAAGTCCCAGCATGGACTGTCCTGTTATAACATCAGCATTGTAATAGGAATACATACTAGAGTTGTTTTTGATAATTCAATCAAAGGTTACTTGGAAATAATCCCTTTTATGTAGCGAGTGCTGCCTTCTGTCTGCCCATCACTTTCATCACCTTCCTGGATTCCCAGTGTGTTTTGCTGCTTGATGTAATGCAATCTCCATTTCTCAACTTCCTGGATTTCCAGTGTGCTTTGTGTCTCTTTCCCTGCTGTTTGATGTTATGCAATCTCCATTTCTCAAGACTACGTAGCCCAACATGCATTGCTGCTAGGAAGCAATGATAATGTTATATTGTTCAGATGTTGAGTTGTAGTTCAGAAGGCAGGCTCTGTGAGAGTTGTGACACAAGCAAGTGCATTTTCACAGGGCTGAGTGAAATTGTGTCAGGGCATTGAGAAAGTACATCCTATGGGCATCTTTAATAAGTTAGTTTACAAACTTCTAGATTAATATGATAATGAGGGGTGCATACACGCACATACTCTGTCCCTCCCACAAGTGTGAATAAGGGCTCTAGGTGTGCATTTTAATTATATACCTAATTATGCAGGCTTGCAATCATTCAGATTTTAAAAAAACAAAAATTATTCCAGACCCCTGCAGTTTCCTAGAAGAAAAAGTTTAGACAGCACAGAATGAGTGTCAGTATGCTGCAGTGGGAGAATGTATATGAAAGCCTAACTACAGTAGAAAGGATTAACAGTTCACTGAAGGGTCTTGGGCTGCATTCGCATGAGGAGTTCTGGAATTCCTGTGGCAAGAACCCATGGATTCCTGCAGCAGGAATACCAGGTGTCCCCATTCAGAGAGGCCGCTGTTGCCATTCAGAGAGGCCGCGGTTCCCATTCAGAGAGGCCGCTGTTCCCATTGAAGTTAATGACAGGGTGACAGCGGCTGCATCTGTCAGGAACTGTCCATGTGTAATTGTACATGGTATGATCTATCCTGCGTCCAGTGACAATCATTGATTCCAAGCCGCATGTAATTGTACCATGTAGGATTACATGCAGACTGCTGCTGACACATGTGGGTACTGTCACCCTGTATTTTACTTCAATGGGTACAGTGGCCGCATCTGAACGGGGACACCTGGGATAGGGCCACAGGAATGCCAGATCGCCCTGTGTGAACAGAGCCTTACATGCTGTGCAGTTCCTAGCAGACCAAAGCATACCACTCACGTTACAATGGGATTGTACAATCTCCTTTAGATTTACCAACAGCAATGTAGTGCAAGGGCCTGCCTGATTGTATACAAATGAATTGTATAGTTTAGGTAGGTCTTTATATTACATAGTTTTGGTCAGATTGCAGGACCAAGATACGCTATAAATACAATGTACAAACTCCATCTAGGTAGAGTTATGCTTCAATACTTCTTTTTATTCCAATTATTCTGAGCGCTTGCTCTGCTTGTGTAACTGCAGCTGTTCGTTGTATTCATGCGTGTGCTGGGGTACCGCGTGCGTGCAGCCTTGGACTTTGATGTACATCACTTGGCAGTGATGAGGATGCACAGTGTTAGGAATTAGTGATGCGGAAGCAGCGGGCAGAATCATTGCTGTGCGTGTAGACAGGACAGGAAAACCACAGCACATATAGCAACCTCAGACTCAGCAACACACTTACCCAGAAACTAAGGGGAAGGAGGAGTAGACAGCGTCTTCCTTTTATCTGTACTCAACACATCCTTTGAGTTCTAAAATCTTTGCTGCTAATTGTAGCAGTCATTGTTGGGTGCATTATAGATGAAAACAGAATGGAAATGTATTTTATTATTTTTTTGTTGATTTTAACAAAGAAACATAAGGAGCAAATAGGAAGTGAGACTATGACTAACAAATTAAAGTTTGTAGATCACAGACTAAAAAAAACGAATGTAAAGATATGTAACCCATTTAGGATATATAACTCCAATATTTATTACTGAAGATAGAAACTAATAAGTATTATTGAGGTGTAAACCTAAGGAATTGCTTAAATACACTGGGTCCTTTAAACAATTATTATTATTATACAGGATTTATATAGCGCCAACAGTTTGCACTTTACAATATAAGGAGGACAGTATAGTACAATACAAATCAAGACATACTGGTAAGGAGGGCCCTGCCCGTGAGACCTTACAATCTAAAAGGATTTGATTTGACATTTCTTTAGTACACTTGTGATGCGCACTGTACATGCACCACATTAACAACATGGGGAATTTATCAAAGCAATTGCGACAGTTGTAGCCTCTTAGATCATTTTTTTAATGTGCACATCTGTCTTTCAACATGTGCCCCTGTTTTGACCAGAGCTTGCACTACTTTTTCAGTTGCATGTTTTTTTGCACCTTTTTTGCACCTTTTTTGCACCTGCACTTGTTCTGGCTGTTTGAAACTGGAGCATCATCTAAGAAAACAATCACAACTTAAGAAGTCCCCATGACCACTTCTTGAAAAAGTGACAGTTAAGCTTTTTGCCTGAAGTTACAAGTCTTCTTTCCTGGAGTCTATTAAACCTCATTTATGAACAACATTACACTGGCAATTTGCAACTTGTGCAATTTGTTGCAGGAATGTCGCAGTTACCAATAAAGAACATTTCTCAAACTTCTTTCAGCCACCGCACCCCTTAAAAGTATGCAAAATCTCCAGGCACCCCTATTTGAAATGTGAAAATGTGAATGTACAAAACAACGAATGGCCCTTTCAAAGTCCATACCTGACCCCTACCTCAGATAGGGGTCTGGTGTGGATTTTAAGGGAGTGACCCCATGCAAAAACAGTGGGTTTCCCACCTTCACATCAGAGTCTTCCCCTTTCACATCAGAGGCCTCAGTCCCCCCTTCACATTATAGTCCTACCATCACAGCAGGAGCTGCAGCAGCATGGCATCAGGGACGGGAGGCAGAGCAGGCCTGTAAATGGAGGCAAGTATCTGTCTTTTTCTGAATGGATCCCACCCTCCCTGTATTACTTTCATTAATTTCCATGCTGCTGGTGGCCAGCCTACACAATGGAAAGACATGACACTGTGTGAAAATTTAAAGGCACCCCTGTGGAAGCCATAAGACTCCCCCTGGTTGACAAAAGCTGCTGTAAAGTAATATAACTCAGATATTAGCCACATATTTCTGCCTGGTCTGACCAGACGTAGAGCTGCACATCAGGCTGATTCCCTCTGTACAGGCACCTAAAGCAGAACTCCAGGCAAAGCTGTTCTTAACACTTGGAGTGGGTCTACCCGACAATTTTCCACCCAGATCCTTCGATAAAAGTAAATTGAAAAATTTACTTTTGTTGAGCCAGGTGGTGCCAGCAGGATTAAATCTGCTAAGTGAAAAGTGTCTAGGTCTTTAGTAAATCAACCTCAACGAAAGCTTGTTGCATATTAACTTTCCACATTGCTTGCTTATCACAGGAGATACTCTGCTCAGTCACAGTGTTTGTAAAAACTGCACTGCCCATGGCCAACGTGCGTCCTTTGGACTTTGCACTTTAGACAGCCGAGTACAGCTAATGTGAGGCTGAACTCTACAGAAGGGCCAAGCACTCCTGCAAATGAAACTGAGTTCATTCATGCAACTTGTTACGTTTTGCAGAAATGTCAGTGAAAGGCGTGTCTCCACCCATACAGTTACACAGCGAGCCAGGTGTGAACTCATTCGGTGAAAGCCAGGCAGAACCAGGCGGGGCCCATACGTGGAGCCGTGCACTAGGTGGTGACACACTGGGTGTGAGGAGATAGTTCCAGAGAAACTTGAGTTATTTTCAGCATCTGCCTGGGAAGCAGCAAAGATGTTTCTATATATCATAATTTTGTGTTATTGTATTTGTAGATTCTCTTTCCAGTAGCCATCTCTGCTTCTTTACAATGACTCAACTTCCTTGATCAACGACCACTAAGATACAATCTGCTGTTTTCATCAAACTGCTGTTTCCTAAGAGAAGTATGAAGGCTGTCATTGCCGATCTATTTCTGATATCGCAAGTTGCCTGACTGTTATGCTGAGTTCCATTATCTTATCTCTTGGTATTTATATAGCACCAACGATATATAGGAACCCTTTACACACACATAATTCTCAGACTTCAAGGAGCTTACAACCTAACGTCCCTATCTCACATACACTCATACTCGGGCCAATTTAGACATGAGCCAGTTCACCTACCAGCATGTGTTTGGAGTCTGGGAGGAAACTAACACAAGCACAGGGAGAACATGCAAACTCCATGCAGATATTATCTTGAGCAGGATTCAAACTGGGGACCCCTAGTGCTGCAAGGTAGAAGTACTGACCACTAAGCCGCTGTGCTGCACTTATCTTATCGCTGACCTGGAACAAGTCTGTACATCAGCAAAGTCAGAAGTTTGTTAAGCCCAACTGAACTTTCAGGGCTTGTTCACACCAAATGCAGACCAGATCTGCATGAGTTTCTAAGCACGCAGTGCAGTGGGTTGTGCCGTGTTTTTGATGCATTCCAGGCCGTTTTTGGTAAAAATGCTCTGGAACTGAACGCTGCGGTGTGAACTAGAGCCCAAAATATGATTGGAATACATTGGACGCAGTTTTGATCCGGTCTGTAACTGCTCTGCTCTCCACCTGGAACGCGCTTGGTGTGAACAAGGCCTAAGTTTCAAGTGCCACTAAAGGCAAAACATTTTGCAGATTTTGCAGATTTTTCTATGGTCAGATGGAAAAAGAGCAACAGATTCCTCCATCTACGCTAAACTGTGTGGATGGAGGAATCTGCCACTGGGCCAAGCTTCAGTATCTTGCTAGTCAGCCCCGCTGGTTGCCAAAATACCTGAACAATCTGATTGGATGCAGGCATTGTTCAGATGGAGAAATCTGCTGCACTTTTTCCATCTGACCATAAAAAATCAGCAGATAATCTATAGGTGTATGGCCAGCTTTAGGGAGATTCACCCTTTCTGTCCCGGTGACTGTTATCACTGAAAGTGAAAGAAAATCCCAAACTTTGGATTGTCATCAGAACAGGAATAGGTGGGAAATCTTCCAATGGAAACACTAGTTTTGGTGAGCTTGCTGACCACCAGGGATTTCTCTCTCTTTGAAGGGATTTACTCTCACTTCCTGTTGTGTCTATCAGAAAGGAAGTGAAGGGAAACCTCCCCAATGGGACAGAGATGGCAAAAGGAAAGCTGACTGGGGTTATAACTCGTCTTACTTGATCCAAAACAATAAAAAAAAGTTTTGGCTTCACTTCTACTTTAAATTAGCTAATTGAATGCCAGGCGCATCAAAACAAAAGGTTTGCAAAGTGTTAGGCCCCATTCACAGAGGACGTTCTTGGATTCCTGATACAGTCCATGAACCCACTCAAAACCGCTGTTCCTTATAAAAGACGGGTGCTGTGGAAGTCGACGGATGGCAACCGTCTATAATCACAGAATAACATAGACACCGGCACTCCAAGTAATGAATCAATGGCGTCTGTTTATTGACGCATGAAACATAGCACAATGCATTAAAAAGCAACGTTTTGGGGTCTCACAGGATCCCCTTCATCATGCTTTTTGATGCATTGTACTATGTTTCATGTGTCAATAAACAGACGCCACTGATTCATTACTTGGAGTGCCGGTGTCTATGATATTCTGTTCTGGGATTCCTGACGCAAGAACCTACGCATTACATGCAGTTTGGGATAGGTGAGTGTCACTGAACGAGGGATAGATAAGTCCAGCAGCAATCATCTTAAGCACCCGGGAAGGCTGACCTGTCTTCTGCCGATGCTCGGGATTGATACCTGACACTCTGGAGGGAGATTAATTACAAAGAGGACCATGGGGATCACAAGATCTCTGGATGAGGAATAAGTCATGTCTTGCTGTGTCCATGATTCACAGGTCTTCAGCTGCAGTTTTGGTCCCTTTCACTCTTTTTACTCTGAATATATGAAAATCAGTAGGTCAGCACAGCAGCCAGGCAACCACCATTTTCAGAAGAAGGTCCACAATGCAGCCCTCACATTTCCCTTAGAAAAAGTTTACTTTCCCTATTCCTTCTATATTCATCTTTTTTATGTTGTCACAATATTTTTGGATATATCCATCAATTTTTTTTTCCTGAAAAATGTTTTACACATGCTACTTTCACATTCTCTGTAAATAAATACAGGGTAACCTATTGTACAGTAATGTGGTCATCTGAGGGAAAAGTAATTATTTTAGTAACCATCTTGACTCACAGAAAAGAGGATTGTCCGGAAAGTTGACTAATACTTCCTTGGCCGGCTTACAACTGCAAAAAGAGAACTTTTCCGAGAGTCAATTTACATGTGCTGTCATGTGCTAACCACGTTCTGTAGTCTGTACCAACTGCTGAATATCTGCTCTCGGGTTTGTGGTAGAGTTGTGTATCGTGGTAGCCATTGATCAATGCAGATATTTCTAAAGCATGTCAATCCGCCTATAACACTCCTAAACCCTGATTATTATCTATATATCCTAAAATGTTACAGTAGTCATGATTACTCATGTGCTAGGGAGAATATTCTTTTATTTCCTTGTTTCCCTTTTTATGTGGTTTTCAGAAATGTTTAGTGTCTGTCAAAGAAACCTATTGAGCTGCTTCTAAAGCTTGCATCTATAAAAATGTAAAGTAGATGTAAATATTTCACTGGGTGACTTTTCGTTTGCTAAAACACCGTGCACCATAATTAAAATTGAACTCTAGGGTAAACTTTTTATCCCATAGTTCTCTTCAGGATCACGGGAGGACATATACTATCCTCCTCCCGTGATCCAAAGCTCAGTATATAGCGAGCTACAGCTCGCTATATACTGAGAGTGCCGCAACTGGGATGGATCCTGACAATACTGTCGAGATCCATCCAGCTGGCTGATTGACTATCTAGAGGCAGAGCCAGCTGTGCCCCTTCCCCGTCCATTCCTCCACTCAGCGCTGGAGGATCGGAGCGGAGGGGGGGATCCCTGCAGAGAGCGGTGACAGACAGTCAACGCTCTCTGCAGGGAGATGATTGGAAAGTGAGTGAGCGACGGTATGTGTTCGCTCACTTCCCGATCCAAAGAGCCAATGTGTGACAGTTTAATTGTCACACGTCGGCTCTAACTATGAGGATGAGTGAAAATCACTCACCTCATAGCTCTCCTTTAATTGTCATTTTTTAAGGCTAAAATACATGCTTTCACCTTATTTTCATCGTTTGTTGGAATTCAACACTTCCTGTCTCCAATCACTCCAGTGTTGGCTGCATGGTATTTTTCAGGGCTGGCTTTTTTTTGGTGACAACAGTGAAATATGCCTGAGTCTCGTGTTGAATTGGGCCACTTGTTGTTTCCATTGGAAGCTGGTGTGATGGGACAACAACATAGGAGCATAGTTGGAAGACAGGGACACAGCGTTGTCACCCTATTGAGGGAAGTTCCTGAACAAGGACCTTGGTGTCAAAATCAACAGGGATTATTTTAATGAGATTTAGATTGAAAAATTATATTGAAAATCCCTTTTACTTTAAGTCAGGGCTGGACAAATCCCAGGAGCCAGGTCACCAGTGCTCCTTAAAAATTACTGCTAGAGCCTAACTTTTGAGGATTTCTTTAGCTGCTGGCTCCTGGATTGGACCAACTGGCTCATGGATTCCTTACTAATTTATCCACCCTGCTTTAAGTTAAGCCGATAAAGGCAATCACTTAATGAAGAAGAACGCCGGGCAAATAAAATCTTAAAAGGTGCTTGCGATTATCGTTCGACCTCTGAACGCGATCGGGTTTTCGTACCATAATCGGCCAGTTGATGGGAAGTGAACAATCAGAATTACTGTACAACTGGTCGAATTTCATCTTTCGGGTAGGCTGGGAAACTTTTTTTCAAATCGTACGAAAATCGAGGGCTTAGTGGTGTTTTCGTACAAAATTTTTTTTCAACATGAACACTGTACATGCGCAAATGAAAATTCGGTCAGTTATTATTGATAACAAATGAAAATCGAAATCCACATTGGTCTGTGCATGATGGTGTATTCGAGTGGAACACGGGCAACGGTTCGATGACGGGATAAAAGAAAGCGAACGATAATTGTAAGGTTTATGGCCACCTTAACCCTTGCAGTGGGGCTACCTCTGCACTGCATGAGTTAAGAGCCTGTTTTGCCTATGGAACTAAAACAGAGTTATTTTCGCCCGAACCACAATCCCGGCTAGCTGTTAGACCAGTCCCTCCAGCACGTCTTCTCTTCTGCTCCAGTGAATGTCCCTTAACATCTTCACGTCCTATACACTGTAGGGGGGAAAGGCTCAAGGGACCAGTCTAGGAGCCAGCCAGGCTGGGTAAGTGCACATTTTAGCTTCCTAGGCAAAACAAGCACTTAACCCTTGCAGTGCGGGTGTAGCCCCACTGCAAAGGTTAAGATTTTATTTGCCCAGGGTTCTTCCTTAAACTCCAAACTCTCTGCAGTGAGGTTTCCAAAGCAGAAGCAGTTCTATCATGCAGAAGTGATAATACAGCCTCAATGTGAGATTCATCGTGAAGTACAGTCACCGCATTGATTTTTAAGCACTAAAAACGTGCCCGACAAATTTGTACTTCGTTCAGACTAATTTTCCACCTTCTCCTGAAATGGCAAGGGCTGTAAACCAATACAAAAAAGAATTGAACGGCTTTGCCAGATCAGCAAGTCATTTCCCAAGAGCAGGCCAAATATGGCTGCCAAAAACACAGAGAGGCTTGCAGCCGAGAACAGGTGTTCCCAGTTCTGGGTAATATTTCTGTGACCGCTGGACTGAGTGAATTGGAAGAGAGGGTGCAGGTCCCTTCCTGTCTGTATAATTAAATAGCTAGCAGAGGATGGTTTTAATAGACTGGCCTGCTCTAAAGTGTACCTGTCACAGTGCAAACGAGCATTGCACGTCCTAAAAAAAACAAAATTAGCTCAGCAAAGTCTTTCCTTCGTGTGATGCCTGTGTGCTTTATAGGACAACATGATATACTATGATTTCTGGGCATAACCAAACAAAAACCCTGTGTTCCGAACTGCAGCCACTCGCCATACTGGCTGAAATCTTTCTCCACTCCCCAGTTTCAAAAGGAAGGCAAGATGGCGGCACCTGTGCTGGGTTTCCCTTTTTCTTTTACTAGAGTATCAGCACAGCTACATGATCCTCTTTGATGAACTGAGGGCCTGTAGAAATTAAAGGATAACTGCGCAAAAATGTTGATGTCACCTAAAGACCTTAAATTGGCAGTTGACCCCCATCCAAGGTGTGTGGGGTCTAGGCTAGATGACACTTCCATTCTCCACTGAACTGGTGAGCCAGCAAGTACCATAATAATAATCTTCAAATGTTCACCTTCCTAGTGGCGCCAGTAAAATGTGTTGCCGCCTATTCATTGACCACTAGAAATAATATGGTGGCCTCCAATTTTTTGTAAATGAGACCCAATATTTTTTGCACTGTTGTACTTGTAAGCTCCCGCATCTGTCTTTGTGTATTTTTCCATAGAAGGGCAGTGAAAGGAAATGGAAAAAAATAGTGTGGCTGCCAGGTTGTAGTTAATATTAAAAGAACACTTTTCCTTTGATCTGGGCAGGGAGCGAGATCAACACAACCTGATACAGTATGCGTGAACTGCTTACCCTGCAAGGCTGTTCACTGTGACAAACATTTCCATATGCAAGCTTCCATGCTTTTCATGTTTCCACATTATTTACATGTTTTTTTCTTTTTTAATGCCTTTATTTTTAAAGCAGTATGTACAGCTGATGGAGAAGAGTAGCTTTTCTGTGGGTTGAGCCATTATTCGCTGACCAAGGGTGTGATTACACCAGCATTTATTCTTGGGTGGGTAGTACAAGGAGCCAGTCGGTAATGCTACAGTGATCATGTGCCAAGAAGGAACATGGGTGTTAAAGAGCATCACAGTTTTGCTTGTCCCCTCACTGTCCAATCACAAGCTGGGGCGAGGAAGAGACCTAGTTGTTTTACTTAAATGCGGTCTCCAGGATAGCTGTACTATCTGAAATGAATGGACGGCTCTCATATATGTATTTTAATTGTGTATGAATGAACAGTGCAATATAAATGGGTAAGCCGTATTAGCCCAGTAGACAAGACGTTAAAAATAAAATTAAAAAAAATGCAGTATTGCAGTGTGCAATGATACCTTTCTTATTGGGCTAACAAAATATAGAAAAACATATATACCACATACATGAATATTGTGATGTTCCGTAGATTCATAAAAAGTTCTGGTAGTGTGTCAGAAAACCAGAATCCACATTAAGTCCCTCCTTTATGGCATTGAAATGTAGAATCATTTTCATCTCAAATGTTTTCCTTTCATGAGAGTTTTTAAAATTCACCTTTCAGTACTTAAATATTGAGGTTTTGGATGGAGTGATCCTTCTGGGAGAAGTGATGTACTACTGGAGTGCAATATTCATCCTCTTTGTGGTTCTTGATCGAGCTCCTGTGTAGGTTCATCCTGAGCTGCAGCTTAAGGCCAGTTTCCCCAATGTAACACGCTTTGTCACATGCTGAACACTGTATCATGTACACCACATTAGCAGATGTGCATGAGTATGACCCCTTAATGGTGTACGCTTTGTTATTGTGACTCGCTTTATTTCTGTCACATATATGTTGGCAAAGTTTGCAGCGGAGTTTATTACATTGTACTGTACCGTTCTGTGTAAGTGCCTGTTCTAGGGTCAGCTTACTGCGTACCAATCTTCTTCTCAGGTCCAGTGGTTGCTTGGAAGCCAGTATTGGGGGCTGAGGGAATATTTATTTAAGTATGGGGTCTTCTGAGAGTACTGGCTGTAGGTTTTTGATTATTTTGCGTATTACCTTTAGAGTGGGGTTGTAGGTAACTACAAGAGGGGTCCTGGTTGGGTTTTTCTTCTCTTTGTACTGTAGTGTTCTTTCCAGAGTCTTTCCCATAATGCATCTGCCTCTGGGAGTCATGTCTGTTGCTGTCACAGTCTTGCAGTGCCTAATGGCATTTGTAATTTCACCACATTTGGAGGAACAACTTTGGCCACCCCTGCTATATAACATATCTTTACCTACGTACTTGGTGAGAGGGGTTTGGCCAGCTGGTCCGATTAAATAAAAAGATATGTGCTGCTGTACTTAATTATAAGTGCATCAGAAGTTTTCTCTTAGTCCCCCTGCAAAGTCTCACAAATACTTGTTGATCCTGCCATTGAAGTCCACCTAATGCAGATCACCATGTGACGGGGTGGCAACAATGCTGCACTGTTTTTGAATTCAGATCAGAGTTGCCACTCTCCTGTAGGCTGTGCCTGCTTGCACTTTAGTAGCTTGTTGTAGGGGTTGGGCTATAAGCTTTGTCACTGCTGATTGAATAACCTGTAGCTTGTCAATCATCACCTGGCCACACCTAGTCCTGCCCACTGCTTTCTGGATTGGTAGCACTGTCACTAGTGCTGGAACCCTCCCACTGTGAGCTGCAGGATCTCGGGGGTGTGTATGAGAGGTAAAGGAGGTAATGGAAGTTTTTATTTTATTTTATGGGGCTTGTGCATCACATAGTAACTGAATTTGTACTTGTTTAGGCTTTTATACAGGAGCCTTTAGTTGTGCTTCAGCTGTGTTCAATTTCTAATTAAAACTGACCCAGAATCTGCTCATTTTAATTTTTTACTTATATATACACATCACATTGGTGACCAATTGCAAATGCGTTCTGCTATCACAAAGACCAGCGACAATGAGCATTAGCGTCCTAGATTTTGCTTCATTTTGCACAATAAGTGACAGCTGTGTACAGCACTAAACATAGCAAACCAACGTGGCAGTTGCAACAGACGTTTATCTCATCCGTTGCAGCCAAAGTCATTGTTCTGTCAGCAGGGTTTGATCCACCAGTTACTATGACATGTAATATGTAAGTACACAAAGGAACAATTGAGCTTATTTACTTAGCTTGAGCTGAAATACAGGCAGTCGCACTCCCTGAACACATGGTTAATTGTTCACCCCGAGATACAGGATCCCACAGATATGAAAGTTACATAGTATATAGCTTTATGAACACCTTTGTATGCGCTGTGGGAATGATCATGTTAGGTGTTCACAAGTTAGATACATGTATAGAAGGCGACAGTGTTGGTCTTTTTCATGCATGTGTAGTTTGCACAGCAGAATCTCATGTGTACATGGACTTTGCCAGATAATGTAAGATAAGCTACCCTTAAAGGTAGGGCTGTAACAACTAATCGACCTAATTGATTATAATTGATGATTGAAAAAGTTGTCAACTTTTTCAATCATCGATTAATCGGCTTCCGATTGGTTGGCCCTGGTCACGGCTCCACACACACTGCGTGCCACACCTCACGCTTGCTGCTGCCAGGCCTGCCCACCCGCATCCACGCTCCGCACCTCCTCGCTGCCTCATGCTCACCGCCCGCCCAAATCCATGATCGCCACAGGGACGCGAGGAGAAGAAATAAGGAGGAGCAGGTGTGGGCAGACGACAGCCATGCTGGGATTTGTACTCCTATATAGCTGGGGGTATTTTGCATTGCGCTATATAGAGGACTACAAATCAAGGAATAATACATTATACAGCGCAAAGCGGAATACCACCAGCTATAGGGGACTACAAAACCCAGCAATAGTACATTATACAGCGCAATGCAGAATACCGCCACCTATAATGTACTATTGCTGGGATTTGTTGTATTCCTCTATAGCTGGTGGTATTCTGCATTGTGCTGTATAATGTACTATTGCTCGGTTTTGGAGTCCTCTATAGCCGTTGCCATTCTGCATTCATTGCTGTATAATTTTACACTTTTCATTTCACTACATTGTACAGCACACTTTTTTTTTTCTTTTTTACTTCCACCGCTCCAAGCTTGCTCCTGTGATGGACTGCAATCTCAATACAAACTAGTAGTCCATCCCTGGAGCCATTTTTTAAAATGTATTTTATTTTTTATCTGATTAACCGATTAATCGAACTTAATAATCGGCTAACTAATCGATATGGAAAATAATCGTTAGCTGCAGCTCTACTTAAAGGGAATTTGCGGCCAGGCTAGGGACATTCATATATTTATATATTCTCAAAAAGCAGTACATGAGTTTTAAAACAACCCCCTGCTGACCTCAGTAGCTGCAGGCACTGTGGAGAAAATTAGCATCAAATTTCACAACAGAAGCACTGAAGTTGTTCTCAAAGCAGCTCAGCCCCCTGCTCCCTCTCCAAGCAGTGACTCAGAAGCCTTCTAGTTTTCTAATCTCTATTGTTACCCAGATCAAGAGGTGAGAAAGGGGAGCTGAGCTGCTTAGAGAATGTTTTAAGACTCTGCAGTGCGTTTGCTGTGAAATTTAAGGATGAATTTCTCCAAAGTGCCTCTTGCTACAGAGGTGGTTTAGTGCTTCTTTTCAAGAATATTTTAGATACTCACTCGATTTTCCATATCCTAGCCACAGGTTAACATTAAATGGGGAACTCCAGCCAAAACCTTTTTTCAAGTTATGGGTAAAGTGGGGAAGCTAAGGTCAGGTGTGTAATTATGTTTGATAGGAGAGCATCCCACCAAAATCCCCATAGCAAAATATTAAAGAGCCCTCTGCTTCTCTAATCTCCATATGAAAAGCAATAATTTAGGCAGGACAAAATGTCATTAGCCTTCACATCAATTATATGCTCTTGTTAACTGCATGTCAGACGTACCAGCGGGCTGGCAGCATGGTAAGGAACCCACTGGCAGGAAGCGGCCGATGAGTCTGGAAACGAAGTACAAATAGGGGCAATCCAAGAGAGTAGTCAAAGTCCAGTCCGGCTCGAGGCAGGCAGCGATGGTTCAGAGGCAATAGACAGTCCACGGGTGCAGTAATCAGGAAGTACAAACGAAGGGGGGTAACAGGTAACAACAATATGATCCAACAGAGAGGCTAGGTGTTCACACCATAAGGTGGAATAACTCAGCAACAAGCCAGAGCTCAGGCCAGGTTTTTTATAGGCAGGGGATGTAAGACTACCCCCCGGTCACCGAGACAACCAGGAGGCTTCCCTCCCCGTGAAGCCTCCTGTGGCCATTAGGCCTCCTGATAGCCCTAATAGCGCAGGAGGGCAACGTGCACCCGACTCGCGCATGCGCACCCGCAATCCGGGCACCAGGAGTACTACCAGGCTGAAGGGGAACCCGTGCCCTGCGCCGTGCCTGTTGTCCCCATACAGAGGTAACACCCCTGGCTTCCTGACACTGCATAAACCACAATGTAGCTAGACTGTGCTGGGCCCTCTCTGCTGCGGGGCCCCATTTCCACCGCATGCTCTGCTGTAGTTTTTGTTATGCCTTTAGCACATACAGTATGTCAGGTTTTTTATTTATCTGTGATTGTTGAGACGTTCTCCCACTGGCTGTCCTGGTGACCAGGTCAGGGCTTGGGCTTGTGTCAATGGACTTTGGGTTTGTGCTCATGGTATCCGTTTGAGATGCTTTTGAGACTATTCAGAATTCATTGACAGGTTTTTTTGACCTGCAGCTGACATCCTTCTGACTTGCATTGCACCTGCTTCAAGCAGGTTTTTCATTTCCATAGACTTGTATGGGAATGCAAGCCCCACTTGAAGTGAACAAAAGCCCACCGACACAGACCCTTAATATGTCTGTTACCAACATTTCCATTGTACTGGGCTCTCTGCCATGATATCTTTACTCACAAAGCTGCTATAAAACAGCACAAATAAATACAGAAGAGGTGGAAATTGCTGGGTCTCCGTAATTTAATGTGCTACTTTGAAAAAAAAATGCATTTAGCAGAGCTCGACATATGCTGCTTGTTTCAAGTGTCTGTGCAATATATAGGTACAAGCCAAGGTCAGCACTAGCAATATATTTATAGGAAATGACAAAATGGTACAATAAAAATACCGTAATGTCTCGGAGGCTGGAGATGTGAGCGTTATTCCTGCTGGGCTGTTTTATGGACAAAAGTGATTCTTAGTGTCTGTGTAACATAAAGCAGATGCTCAGACACGCACATACATCAAGTGCTTCATAAAAGCTGTTTTTATTGCCCAGAGTCACCAATCAAGATATTCAATTCTGATGTAGCGCCCATCACCTTTGGTGAGGTGCTTACTAGCTATTTAGTGATAGCCAGGGCTGTATGCAGCCTGGTTGAATTTTGTAGCAGCCAGCACATGGTTAATCCCAGGTGTCCAACCTTGTCTGTACCCCCTAGGGCGGAGTGAGACTCTGTCACATTATGGGACAGCCAATGGGTGACACTGTGATATGTGTACAGGGCAGCAGCCAGTTACTGGGCTTTTTGTAGCCAGTGATGTCTGCTGACAAAGGATATATATATTGGTGGGAGGCCATGTGCTTGCTCTCTTGCCTGGACCAGCCATGGACTGAGGTTGGGTCCTGTTCAGCCTGCCCCTAGGCTAGGCCGAGGCCTGGGGGTGGGAGTTGGCTGAGCTGCTGAAGGAGAAGCCTCCTTGAGAGTTTGCAGTCAGGAGAATGCCTGTAAGGATGGAAGAATCAGGACCCGTGTGGGCTTTTGAAGTGCCTAGTATTCAGAGGGACTTCAGAGCGGGGTCAGTGTTCTCCCAAGGATTGTGGAGATGTACTTCACGAAGATAAGATCTGGTGAGTCTGGAGCTACGGAGGCCAGTGCACCTAGACCCTATACCCTCTCTCCCTAATTAGAAGTAAATAAACTGTTTAACCAGCATCTCACAACTGGAGCGGACTTCAATTTATGGGCACAAGAAGAGGGCGGTTAAAGCTAATGGGGCAGTTGGTGATCTATCCCTAGACTGACTAGATATGGACCTGTTCATCCAGCGGCTCCTTCGGGGGTGAGCGCTACACTGATTGCAAGGATCTAAATGTTGAAACCTGATTGGCCTCCGTAAGCGCACACACTTAGGGAACACTGATAAATGAGGCCAGGAAGTTGCTTTGTTTTACAAAAAACACATTTCATTAATGACAGAGGGTTCCTAAAGCACTGTGTCTGTGTTAACTAAAGACACAGCACAGCAGACGACACTTCCTCTACTTCCTCTGAAGCTCCCTTTGTATGATTGAAACCTCCCAGCCCTGTGATAAGGGATGTGTCTGTCTGCTGTGATGTCTCATTGGACACTGGAGTTCTGTACACGAACTGCTTCTATCAGACCCCATTCACACTGAGCTACATCAGAAAAAGCGCTTTTTCAGAGCTGATTTGAGCTGAGCGACTTTGAGAGACATTGAGCTACATTGAGTTACAGTGCACATATTATCGCGCTACGTAGCACTACTTTTGGCATGAACTTTGTAGCTGCTACATTGGGCTGTATCCAATCAAAAGCGGTCTTGATGTAACATAATTCCTCTTCCTGTTTCCTGCTTATGTCCCTGCTTATATTTCTGTGCAAAAGTGACACTTCTGTAGCGCTTCTTTTTGTACATTCAGCCCTGCTTCTGACAAGCAGAGCTGAATGTACAGTGGGAGCCGCTGTTCGTTTAATACAAGCGATCTAATCCCTTGTATTAAATCGAGCGGCATCGGCGATAGTGTCCGCCCCCCGCCGAGGTTTTCTGGGTCCCCCGTTCCTCTGCGGGACTGTGACCCATCACAATCCCCCATAGGAGATCACCATAGGAGCCTGTGAATTATAACTTTTAGTAAATGTATTGCATGACATTCCTAGCCAAAGCTTCAGTAAACAAAGTGCTGGGTGGAATTCCGGCAGCCTGGAAACAGTTTTGATTCACCTGTACTTGAGTAGGCTGGAAGCTGCACTGGACCAATGTAGGAACATTCCAGTCCTACTATGAGGTCCTATTAAGTAACATTCCCCGCAGTGGCATGTCGCAGAGAAATGTGAAATTCATTAGCTGCCGTTCTCTTGGAAATTAACCATTTGACAGTTTGTTAATAAAGATTGTTTTCACTTCCATTGTTCCTCGGCATCCCATGCACAGTGTATATAATTAATGTGCATTCATGCTGTCAGATTGTCACGCAGAGTAATAAAGATTGTATTGGTTTGATAGTACTAGCGGGCATGTAGCTCAGCAGCTACAGGGAAAAGCCTGGAAGTCAATACATGTTATTTTATGCAAAGTGGGTAATTGCATTTACAAGGACACAGTGTGTGTTCTGTTTACTGGGGGAAAACCCACAGCACAAATTTAAAGAATTCCTCCCACAACATAGACATAAAATTGAACTTTTGGCAGATATTTAAAAAAAAATAATAATGTAATTATATGTACATCTTTTACTCTGCAGTTATAGCTTTGCAATCTAGTTTTATAACCAATTTTTGTGTGCCCATTGCTGAACTTTAAAGTGACACCAAACTCAGGAGTTAAATCTTAAAAATGCATTCAAGTACCTTAAAGCACAAACATACACCTATAGATTATCTGCAGATTTTCTATGGTCAGATAGAAAAAGTGCAACAGATTCCTCCATCTACGCTAAACTGTGTGGATGGAGAAATCTCCCACTGGGCCAAGCTTCAGTGTCTTGCTAGTCGGCACCGCTGGCTCTCAAAATATCTGAACAATTGGATGCAGGCATTGTTCAGGTGTTTTGAGAGCCTGCGTGGCCGACTAACAAGACACTGCAGTTTGGCCCAGTGGGAGATTCCGCCATCCACACAGTTTAGCGTAGATGGAGGAATCTGTTGCACTTTTTCCAGCTGACCATAGAATATCTGCATATAATCTATAGGTGTATGGCCAGCTTAAGGCCTGGTTCACACCTAGGCGTTTATGAGCAGTGGGAAAAGCGCTTTGAAACGTCCAACACAAGAAATTCCATGATTTTCAATAGTCCCTGTTCACACATGAGCGCAGAAAAAAGGTACATGAGCTTCTTTTGGCAGTTTTAAAATAATTTTCCCACCATATACTTCAATGGATACGCCAGAAAACACGTGGCAGAAGCATGTTGCACATTTTAAAGCGCGTTTTTGCACGTTTCTCCATTGACCGCAATGTTTCTTACGCTGCCAGTCAAAACACGCGTCTTTATGTACATGCGCGTAAAAATGTGCGAGACGTGCAAATAACCACACGCTTAACATGTGCGTACAAAACGCGCAAAAACAATGCCGCCTATATGTGAACCAGGCCCTACTGTTAAAAAAATGTAACTTGTGTGCGTTTATTACTCAGCTGTAGATTCTCAAATCATCTCTGAATTGGTGAGTAGTTTAGACATGTTCAGCCTTATTGAAGTCACACTAAACTGAGGAGCTAAATCTTAAAAATGCATTCACGTACCTCAACTATTCACACAAATGTATCTTATTTGTGTATCACTCGGCTGTAGATCCTCAAATCATCTGTGAATTGGTGCTGACACTGTCCTTCCTTCTGGGGGGTGGTTACCTTTCTTCCCCTTCTTTCTGTGTGTGTGTGTTGTAAAGTAGTCACTGCCCCAAGCTCACACCAATGATGGACTATAATCTCATGTTTAGTTTACTAGTTTGTATTGAGATTGTACTACATCACGGGAGTGAGCTTGGAGCAGTGACTACTTTACAACACACACAGCGACCATGGAGAACAAACGTAGCCACCCTCCAGAAGGAAGGACAGTGTTGGCATGAATTCAGAGATGATTTGAGAATCTACAGCCGATTGATACACAAATAAGATAAATTTTTGCTAATAGTAAGTGAATTGAATGCATTTTTAAGATTTGACTTTTGTCACTTTAGGATGAGGAACACGGAGTAATGGCCACATAGAGGTAAAGCCCTTTTAGGTCTTTCAGGTTACATTACAAACCTTTTTTGTTTTTTACTGGAATCTTTTCACTTGTGAACTTTTGTATAGTACGGTAATACTTTTTAGGTCACAATGTGTGAATTAGTGATACATATTTTTATTAGTGAATCATGATCTCCACTGATAGGTGTGAAGTGAATGGAGCAGAGTTGTGTCCAGGGTGTATATTACTCACCATGATTCTTCTCTTCCACAGATAACCTCTTAAAATTCCTGGAGGAAACACCTCCACATTCCTGTAATTCTGATGTCAGATTCCATGTGTAGAGATTTCATTTAGGACAGCATAATGTGTATGTACTTTTTGTGGCCCCAAACACTGAACATGTTTAGACCTATTTTGGTGGTGTTGGCCGCGATGGTTCCATAGACAATACATCAAATCAGAGAAAAGATGCTGTGCAGATTAGACAGCCAAGGCCACAGTAGCTACAGTGCACCAGTAACCCTCATAAAAATGTATTTGAGATTAGGGAAATATCAGCTTTCATTGGCTGGCCAGCTTAGGTTGTATCTGCCTTTACTCCCATGATGCATCAGGCTATAAAGAAAAATAGTTGCCACCTTCACCTCACCTTCACGTACATGGTTCTTGTGGACTGTGGTCAGTCTCCATGGTCAATGCCTGTTCCTCACTCAGGGTTATCTAAACTCCAGCATATTTCATGACAGGGTAAGGCACAGCCGTCCTATGACCCAACCACCCACTGCTGACTACAACCCTTAACCCCTCCATGAATTGGTTCTGGGATGTTATGGTGAACCAACCACTAGTTTCTTATATTCTCTAAAAGACTTGAGAATTTCCTTTGGTGGTTTGTGTATTCCCCTATCACAATCATAAAGCTGCCACTCTTTCAAAGGTAGATATCTCAATTATTTGTTCCTTTTTTCACTATTGACTGTGATTGGTTCATTGGGTTGGTTTTAGTGACTGCAGCAGTTGGGTGGATGGGGACACCTCATCTCTGGAAGGGATATAGAAAGCCATTATGTCAGCATGCTGGCATCTAAGCACTGAGATACCAGTTTTGGATGCAATAAGGTAAATACATTCCAGGTTCATGAAAGCAAAAGGTGCGCAAAGTCTTACAGTTTGTTTTGAAGGCGTTCACAGATTGAGTAAAAAAGAATGTCCCCTGCCAGCATGCTGTAGAGAAGGAGCCGTGCTTTCTGTGTAAAAGTGGTCTCTCTGCACAGGTCCGACAAGGCCCCTGCTGAGTCTGAGAAAGAGCTCTCCAATCAGCAGAGAGCACGACCTTGCAGTGCTATAGGTCTGACTCAGGTGGGGGCATGCAGTATATTTGCAGAGAAACCACTGCTTCCACACAGAGAGCAACGATCCATCTCTACATCATTCTGGTGGAGGAGAAACTTTTCTATTCAGGCTGTGGAGGCTTTTTAAAGAAAATGAACTGTAAGACTTTACACACCTTTTGCTTTGATACACCTGCAATGCATTTAGCTTATTTAAAGAGAAAATTACAGGTTTTTAAACCCTCCCCTTTTTTTTGCATTTTGCATATATCTAATGCTAGCAAACAGTAAATATATGCAAAAACAAAACCCTTTTCCAAAGGGTTAAAACTTACATGTGTCTCCGCCGCGTGCTCCCGTCCGAACATCTGAAAATTCTCCGGCGGACGCAAAGGATCTTGGGCTGGGCGCATGCGCAGTTCAGATCTTCAGGCGTGAGACTGGGAGAGACACAAGGTAAGTAAATGCAGCAGCGTGCCCCCTGCACAGACTCCATGGGACAGGAAGTGCCAGTTAAGGCAGAGGAGTCAGACAGCTGGAGGGACAGCTGAAAACTACAGGAAAGAAGAAGATGATCGGATTAAGAGGCATCATGTAAGGTAAGTCCTTACTTTAGCATTGTGTGGGGGGGGGGATTTAACCTTTAATGTCACTTTAAACAGGGCTTTAATTGCCATTGAGTTGCAATGCCAGTGTGCTCCCCACAGGTTGTTAGCATACCCTTACGCAGGATAAAAGATCTGAGGTCTTCACATCTGCTGAGCTGTAAAGACTTTGTCATCTGCTGTGAGCATACATCTAGCCATCTCCACAATGTAGTTACTGCAAGGTACATGATATATTAGCTCAGATCAGCACATCAGCAGTCTGAATTGTTCCCAGTGTCTTGTGGAAGTGAAAGTGACGGATCCTAAAGCCCATGTTAGGCCACCCTGAGGCTTCACCTGTTGCTGCTAATGCCCTGCTTCTCTTCATCACAAGTGTTCCTCGTTCTATGCTTCCTGAGGAAACAATACTTGGATGCAAATCCTGGTGCTTTTCCCATAGGGAACATTACAACAGGATGCAGGCAAAGGAGCAGGAAGCAAAGTGAGTACCTGGTACCGAGCCACCAAAAGAGGGGTTAGCCAGAGACAAAATCCACTCATGGTAGGAATAGACCTGTAAATGGCCAAATCATTACTTCTCTTCCTAAATGATTGTGACCTTTACAATGAAAGGACATATTACCTGTACCAGTGATGGCCAGGATTGCTTGAAAATGTTTGTGCAATTGTCAATTGCAATGTGCTCTGATCTAACAATCACCCTTTAGTCCAGACAGTATTATGCAATATGCTCAGTTGGTATAGAAAGGATTTTTGCAGTATTTTGTGTTGTTCCTGTGTGCTACTTTCTTCCTGCGTGGACTATTGACATTTCACCTTCTGTAAATAAAAGTATTACAGCGAGAACTTCGCTGCACGGCAAGGGCATTATGTATCCATCCAGAAGAGATTTGGATTAAATAGCAGTAAAACTTGTTTGTGCGGTTCTCAGTAGCGCAGGTTGGCACACAAGTTCACTGAATTGCCTTTTTGCAAAGAGCAGTTTTTAACTCCATTGGAATCTAAAACTTTGGTAAATACCCTGCTTACCTCTGGTTGGCTGCCGGCAAGTTATAATTTAGAATGTTTGGATCTTAACCTGTTAAACCTGATGAATAGTCATTTTAAAGTGTGGGAAAAATATTTAGAATAGCAATTGGTATTTGAATATGTCACCAGATACACATATTTACCTTTTGAAGCGTTTATGTGTTGCTTTATAGGTTATAATCACCCGAACCGCAAAGCCAGCTGGCTGCTACTCCAGTCCCTGCAGCCTGTCTCCTCTGCTGCAGCGATGGTATGTCCCTCAGTGTCCTCACATCCTATACACTGTGTATAGAACGTGATGACTCAAGGATCCGTAGACCACTGCAGCAGAGGGGGAGTAAGGCTCCAGGGACCAATCTAAGAGCAAGCCGCCTCAAAAGATTGGGTGAATATAACTTTTTTTAAGCACCTAGACAAAAACAAGCACTTAAGTTTGCAGTGCGGGGGTAGCCCCACTGCAAGGGTTAAGAACATTTTGGCTCGGAGTTTCACTGTTCCCTAAATAGCAGCTTTGAAGAAGTGATTATTAGCGAAAGGCAATATGATAAAGAAAATTCCATGGATACGAATAAAGAAGTATCCATCCTGCCTATGCTAAGCAAAGGAGCCCTGACATGTGGTGGGTCTACTACATCGATTGAGAAGCTCTGCTTGTCTCTCATTTGACTCTCATTTTGCAAACTTTTAGCAGTTCACAGGAAAAGGATTGTAACATATGTACCGTATGGGTGTTTCCCGGAGCAGACCACATCTTTAGTGTAATTTATATTTTACTAAACATCGTTGATATGGTCAAAACTTTTTTACATTGTTATTTATGTTTCTCATTGTGGATCATTTCTAAAAATTTACCCACACATTTTTCTACTAGAAACAGTCAATCTAACAGGTTATTCACAAAAGGGTGAAGAGTTTGGAGAAGACAGGAGAAGTGATCAATGTAGGACAACATAGCTGAACTACATAGTGAGCTGACTTGGAGAATTTTTCCAAAGCAGCTATGTTGTCCTAGATTGTTCACTTCTCCTGCCTTCTCCAAACTCCTCACCCTTTTGTGAATAACCCTGAGAGTCTTGTGGTTTTATAGCTTTGATGTGCATTAACCAACTAATAATTGGCTGTCCTTGGCATCTTGCTATTCAAAGTTAACATAAATGTACTTAAAATTCTTATTTGAAAGGTTAAAGCATCTAAATTTAATATATTGCAGCTGAGCAATCCTTAGATGTGGTGGCTGCATTCATTTTTGTTTCTTTAGGCTTTTTCTCCCTCCGGTGATCCAACAGGTAGCAAACTTCCTGTCTTGAGGTGCCCATACACTGGCCCATATTTGGACGGTTTTTAATGTACCCAACGAAATTCGCACAGTGTGTGGGGCTGTCGGCTCCCTTTCAGCCGGCATTCCTCAATCAACCGATCGAAGGAGCCTGCTGGAAAATCATTGTGTGATCAGAGTCGGCAGCCAATGAGCTGCCCACTCGTATCGGGTATTCTGACAGGTGTCGGCAGCACCTGTCAGAATACAATGTAAATAGCGGTGATTCCTCCATCGACAAACTGTTTGTGTTGATGAAGAAATCGCGTCAATTTCTTTCGTTTAGCCCGCGGGTTGAACGAAAAAAATTGACAGGTATATGGCCAGCCTTCGGGTGACTCCACTCTCTGGAGGAGCAATGAAGCCACCGTTGAACAGCAGCATTGTCACCCTGTGGGGAGGGTGGTGTTAGATGCACTAGAAGATTTAGATGGACTTGACTAACAAATTAAAGCTGAACTCCAGCTAACATTTGTTACGCAATTACAGCAACAGTTTATTTTTCTTCTTTTTGGGATAAAGGTTTTAATTAAATAAATAAAAGCTGG
Organism: Nanorana parkeri; assembly: GCF_000935625.1. NCBI lineage: Eukaryota > Metazoa > Chordata > Amphibia > Anura > Dicroglossidae > Nanorana > Nanorana parkeri. The sequence goes on from NW_017307373.1 coordinate 26,131, forward strand.
CCATTGTAAGTACCGCTATCATTGTTATATGGTTTGTCTCAACCCTCTATCTTCCACTTTTGCTGCATTGCTTGGTCCGTTAATGGAAGGTGAAAGATAACAGACTTACTGGTTGCATCACCTGGTGAAACATTAAGGAAAAAAGCCTAAAAAGGAAACGGTTGCAATATATGACATGTTTGCTTTTGAGTTTATATACACTTTCATTTATCTATTACTGATGATTATACATAGATGGTGGTTTGAAACACACATTGACTTCTCATGTTGACTATTTGGGGTCTCCATACTGTATCATACAGATATCCCCACCTCCCACCTACTTAGCATACCCCCTCATTCTAGGTGCTATAGTGGCCTGCATATGGCGCCACCTTTGAACAAGTAGAAAATAAGTCGCCAGCACACCTATGGATCTTCATTTAATAATATCTTATTAGACGTTTATTCAGCAGTAAGAGCAACATTTCAAGACCTGACAGAGTCCCTTCATCAGGCAAAGTGTTTCCATTTGTGAGAAGCCATCATCTGAGATCCTGGCTTATACAGTACATACACGAGCAATGGAGTGCCAGTCCTCTTGTTGATTGCAGCAAGAGGAGTATTAGTGATCCGGCTGCAATCTTACTAATGTAACATTGATGAAACAATCCAACGGAGAGATTGGTTTGACTGCAACCTACAGGAAGGTGAGCCACCTTGTGAATGGCCATCAGACCATGTTCCATTATTATTGCATGGGCCATTCCAGGTGAAGCTTAGAAGGTTAGAAGCTTAGAACTTGTATGTAGAGATCTTCCCAAAGGTGTGCCTAGACCAGCCTTTCTCAACCAGGGTGTGCCTTCTGGTTTGCTCAAAAGTTTGTGGTAGTGGGACTGTGTTGTAAAGGGGGGAATGAAGACCGAGGTGAAGATTGAACTCTGATGTTAAGGGGGGGGGGGGGGGGGGGCCTTTGGTGTTAAAAGGGAGGTGGTGGTGGCTGGGTTTTCCGCTTTGGTATGAAAGAGGGGCTTCTGATGTGTAATGCGGGCTCCTGATGTGAAGGGAGGCTACTGATGCAAAGTGTGAGTTTATTGTAAAAGGGGGAAACCCACTTTTTTGTGTGGGGTCCCCCTTAAAAGCTATGATATATTAGACTGGGGTGCCTCGAGAGTGTGCATACTTTTAAATGGTGCCGTGACTGAAGAAAGGTTGAGAAATGCTTGACTACACTGTATATAAAGATGGGATAACAGCCTGTAGACATGTATCCTAAATAGATGTATCATTTTTCAATGGACTAAATCTTTAACTTGCGTACTTGAGGTGAGCTAATATCTGGCTGCTATGGTTTATTGCACATCCACCTTGTTGTTCGTGTTGCCTTATTAGCTATGTTTATTTGCATTCTCTTATTAGATTATTATATGCCCCAGTGATGTCACTACTATAAAAAAGAAGGATATTGGCGCCTAATAATGTTTTATGATAAGCATGTTAACATTGTTCAGTTTCCCTAAGAGCAGAAGACAAAATACAGGACTCTTTCAAGTTTATGACATTAATAAAGTTATTAGGTTAATCAACAGAACATGCAGCGGATAGAAGATAACACATATAGAGAAAGAATTGCTTTCTGTCACTGATCATTAAAGTCTTATGCTGGTGTGCAGACACAGGGTCAATGTCAGAAATGAGGACAAAAACCATATAACGTATTATTAATACGCGGCAGAGATATCATTGTTATGGAAACATTAGATCAGAAATCTATCCAGGGAGAAGCTTAAAACAATGTTCCTGGTACAGCTCAGACAAGTTAAAGAGACCCTGTCACCAATTCTAACTTCTGCATATAAATGTTTTTAATCAAGTAAGAATAAAACATAATTGAGCCTGTTTTCTGTAATTAGCTTATTTTTTAATTACAAACCTTGCAAGGCTGATCGGAATCAGATCCTACTAACTGCCAGCCCCCCAACACCGCTATGCCAGCCACTTGTACATGGTTAGTGTTAATTCAAGTTTTGTTATGCAGGGAGGAAAAGAGGTTTAACCTTTGCATACAGAAAGGATTCTTCACAGTTAGAGCTGTAAAAATGTGGAATAGACTCCCCCAGGAGCTAGTTCTAGTGAGCACAGTTAGCTGTTTAAAAAAAAATCTGGATGCATTCCTACATGCACAGAATATTATTAGGTATTAACTTCTTACAAGTATAATAAGCACCAGAGATTGTTGATCCATGGAATATCCGATTGCCTTATGGGATTAGGAAGGCATTTATTTTTTCCCCTGTTGGAGCAAATTGAACCATGCTTTATAGGGTTTATTTTGCCTTTCTCTGGATCAAAGGCGGGTAACTGTGGGCATAGCGATCTGTTTTAGGTTTTTCTTCTCTTTTTTTTGTTTACTTCTTTCTCTTGTCTCTAACCCCCCACCTGCAGTGTGATCCCTTGCACCATAATGTGTGGCACATTAGTGCATGCATTCCGTTCCAGTGTGATCTGGAAAAATAGTACTTGCAGCATTTTTTTCTAGATTGCACTGGACCGGAACGCAGTCACTAATGTGCCATACGTTATGATGCGGACGATTGCACTGCAGGCAGGGGGTGGGCGGGGGAACATGACTTCGGTGCCATGGACTGCAATGCACCGCTACGCCCCCTCCCGCCCCTGAACTCAGGAAGCCAGCCGGGATGAGATACAGTCCATTCCAGCAGCTCATCGCTCTGGAACGCACTGTCTATGATGTGAACATGCCCTAACTATGTAACTATGCACACCTGACAGCTCTGGAGAGGGTCTCTCTGGAGCTTAGTAGTGCAATTTAGTAGTAATTGCAGTGCGGTAGTAGTAATTGCTTTAAAGCTGATGTCTCAGTGCCAGTCTAGTGGGCATCCATATTTGCTCATTATATATGTAACAACTGCTTTTTGCTTTTAGTGATTCAAAATGATGGTGCTTCAATGCTAATATCTCAGTTTTAGTGAAGACGCCCATATAGTAAAAGCATGTAAGGACCCAATCACTGAAATTTCATATAAGTATTGACATTCAAAAGGTTTTATTACAACAATAACTTGGTGATCCTGCCATGAAGGCCCTTGTTGCTCTGTCACTGTCTTGTGTAGTTGTGTTGCCCCCAGGCTTGCCAACTTTTCTTCAAGCAAAACCCTAGCACTGTAGCGCTGCACTGTATTTCACATTTTTTTTAGAGAATATACAGGAGAGCGAGGAGAGACAGCCAGGAGAGAGAGAGAGAGAGAGAGAGAGAGAGAGAGAGAGAGAGAGAGAGAGAGGGGAGAGAGCTAGGAGGATAAGCAGGATAAGCAAGGAGAGACAGGTGAGAGAGAACGAGAAAAGACAGCCAGAGGAAAGAGAGGAGAGAGCAACACATCTTCCTATAGCAGAATCCCTGAGCCCTTCAACACTTTTCTGCACCCTGTGTTTCAGACACCTTCTCCTAGATTGTTCACATCTCCTTCCTTCTCCAAACCCTTCACCCTTTTGTGAATAACCCTGCTTGTGTCCGGGTTTCAGTTGGCCTGAAACCCGGACAGAGCACATACAGGATTTAAAATCCGGACTGTCTGGATGAATCTTGGACAGGTGGCAATCCTAGTTGTCCCCTTGTCATGCAGGCTGGTGGAGACTTCAAGTAGCCTTTTTAATGCTTATTACTCAGTCATGGTCCATTGTTGTTACCATCAGTAAAATATATTGCTGCTGCTGGAGTTCATGGAGGCAGGACGTGCCTGCAAAAAACATGCAGGAGATCAGCAGCACTGAGATAAAACAAAGGATTAAAAAAGGCGAAAAAAGCATTTCAGTTGTTTAGGTTTGCTTTAGCAAACTAAAGGTCATTTGGTTGAGTTTACATCTATTATAAAGCCCACTTCCAGTCTACGTGCTCACCCCTCCCCCTCTTGAGGCCCCTACTCCATTGGGTGATACAGGGATACACAGGGTCTTCCTCTTAGTCTCTTGGCAGTGGGCAGTCCTGGATGATAACATCAGCATCTCTATGCATCAATACAAAGTAGACAGGGCACTGTGGTTATGCCCCCTCAAGGGCAGGGCCATGAAACCCTATATTTACAGTCTGATGCAGGATGAGATTCTGCCTGGGAGACTGAGGACATCTTGTGGCAGAGAAGAGGTACTGCAAAAGACAGGTCTGGATTGAAGGATTTATTTTTTTGTAACCCTGGGAAGGGAGGGGGGTCAAGGGTTGAAGGGGAATTTAGGAAAAATAAAAGTAGCCCAGAGTTAGGCTTTAATATTACCAGGGGAATTTTATTCTGGCTGAAGCTTTACGTTAAACCTCGTTTACAGTATGTAAAGTGATACACTTGGCTCCCTATTTTAACTCTACATCTGTAGGAAAGCCAATTAGACTTCCAAGGTCTCTTTCAAAAGCCGAATTCCTGAAGGATAATTGATATTGAACTCTAATCCTCTCTGAGTTCAGGCATCTCTGTGATTACACAGGGTTGGGAGAGCGAAAGCTTATGAGAGCCCAGAACATTTCTGTTGCCTTAGCTGGATTGCTAACACGTATGGCCGTCGGTTCTAGTTGATGTTGTATTACATATATTAGCACTTATCCTTTTAACACCTTGTCTTACTAAGCATGTGATATTTTGTTTAGCAGCTCATTAGCACAGTAAGGTTCTTTAGAAAGGCTCAATCACCATGCAATTAAGTTGTCCTGCCTGTTTGGGTCTATGTGAAGAGCTCAGGAGTCAACCACCCACTTTATGGATATCACTTTGACTAATGATGCCGCTGTAAACAAAAGAACAAAGCTTTCAACACCTCCACAAGGGCTCTCATGTATCAAATGTGCCAGAAAGGAAAGTGCCTTTGTCTAGCAACCAATCAGATTCTTTATAAGGAGATTTTTTAACACAAACCTTGCTATTTTTAAACAGAACAAAAACCAAATGTCTTACATTATACTGTGTATGTTAATGGGAGTGGATAGTGGTTGTGTACATATTTTCTACCTTTACCATGAGCTAAACAAGAAAGTAAATTAAATGAAATATTATTATTTAGTTGTCTGTCAGCCAGTAGATGGAGCTCTAGTCTCCTTTTCACATCATTAGCATGGTTACCTTTTAGCTTGGCTGAAAGAAGCATGTGGTTTACAGCAAGCCAATTAATCATCACAGAAGTGACTCTTTGCTTAACAGACTAAGGGCCAGTTCACACCACGAACTCCGCGTTCCAGTGCATTTGGCCTCTGGAACACACGCTGGCCGGCTCCCTGCATTCAGGGTCGGGAGGGGGTGTGGTGGTGCATCGAAGTCAATGGCACTGCAGCCACGCCCCTTGCCCGCAGTGCGTTCGCCCTCACCTGGATTGCAGATACATAATACTACAAACACTATTTTTGCAGAACGCACTGGACCGGGAAAGCAGACACTGTGTCTGCTTTCCAGGTGCGGGCGATCGCACTGCGGGTGGGGGGCGTGGCTGCGGTGCCATTGACTTCAATGAACCACCACACCCCCTCCCGCCCCTGAATACAGGGAGCCGGCCGGCTTGTGTTCCAGTGCATTCCAGAGGCCGAACGCACTGGAACGCAGAGTTTGTAGTGTGAACCGGCCCTGAGGTTTCAATCAGACAGATCTACTCTGCTGTGCTGCCTGTTTAGATACATCATAGTATTTTAGGAATCCTTGGTCATGTATTAAAGCTAAACTCAAGGCCATCAGCTACATACACATAAAATATACTCATGGGAACGGTCTCATTTTCTAAAGGATTTGTATTTCTGTCCATCCAGTCCAGGAATGTACACAGCCACCTCACATAGCACACCTAGGCGGATAACACTGCTTACAGTTAAAGAATGTCAGCCTGCTAACTGGACAGTTAATGAGCTGCATCAGACTGATGCAGTTCTCTCTCTGCTTACTCTGCTCTCTTCTCCTATTAGCATGTTTCTCATGAGCACATTTGCATACAGCAAAGTTGATTGGCTGCCAGTCCAGCCACTCCCCCTCCAAATAAAAGTTGATTGCTCTAAAAGAGATTGCAAGGAGCTTATACTAAGTCAAATTTAGGTACCGTACTTACATTAGCTGGTGTTACAAAATCCCTAATGGATTTATTAATGATATAAGAGCTGCATCTGCGTGTGTCTTTTTTATATTTCTTAATCCTCCTGTCCCATCGCACTCCTGACCAGACAAAAACCCAAATCCAACTGGGTGGGTGCGGTGGTGGCAACGGATGCCTCCGTGAAATGTAGATAGATTAAAGTAGTCACTCGCACTCCATGATATTAAAGTCAATGCTGTTTATTGACTTAGTCAATAAACAGCATTGACTTTAATATCATGGAGTGCGAGTGACTACTTTAATCTATCTTTTATATTTCTGCCTGGAGTTCAGCTTTAAGTGTTGATTTGTAAAACAAAGATTAAATATAGATAATAATTACCAAAGGGTTTGAAAACAAACGTATATACCTAAAAAAAAAAAAAATCAAAATAAATTGACCTCAAATCATTAAAGATTCCCTTTATACCACTAAAACTGTAAGGAGACAACAGACAACTGAATTGGACCATTATGGCATGGTTATAGATAGATACAAAGAGGGCACGGTTTTCCCTGTCCAGGTGGTATGGATGTGTAACAAACAAGGAAACCGCTCCTGCAGTCATGCATATATTCTAATTGGGCCAGAAAACACCCTATCTGAGCACGACTGAAACAAGGCCCACAACAAGCCCTTATAAACCAGCCCAGCATGTGTCTTTCAGAGCTAATCTTTGGCACCAGACGTTAGGATGGCCATAAACAGGGCAGATCCTTCTGTCTGGTGGACCAAGGAGGAGACATTTGTCTTTTCTTACTTGCATCTTACTGATCTACTTGCCTGACAAAATGAGCCAGTAGACCCAAATACGTGTCAAAAAGGGCATCAGACTTGGAGCAGACTTGGGCCATTTTTGACCAGCCTTACAAATATTTAAAGTGGACCTATCATTGAGTAATCCTGTTGTATTGAAAAATCCCACAACCCTGTTTTACGTCCCCTCCAGTGCCGGAGTTGGAACCAAGAAAGACACTAATTGCAGCGTGAGCCTCCTTTGCTGGTTAGATGAGCATTGCATTGATGGAGGTGGGGGAAAGGTGTGGAAGAGCTCCAGATTCGGGGCTATGGGCTGCCATTGAATATTGAGCATTCTGGATTCATGACTCAAATGGGTATTCTGAAAGGTAAGAGTATGTGGCTGACTTGTTCCGGCCAGCGTATAGCTGGGCAGATGCTGCTTGCATGGCATTAGGGCCCCTAGATGGTGCTCAGGAGCATAGCAATTTCTCAGTGCTAGGGCTGTGCGAATGACATATGTTCAGTCATATGCTGGCCATAACATTTATATCAGCCCCTAAGTGTAGGCACTGGAAAGCAGATTGTCAGCATGACTAGGCAGCCATCATTTTCAGAAGGGGCTATCAGCTGTGGCAACCTCCATGTTTCTCTCGGAACATGTTTGCTTTACATTTTTTTTCCCACCCATGTATATCATTATTTCATTTTTCCTAGTCAGATCTGGGAACATCCACAGATAATAGAATTCTTTTTTACATTTTCAATGCCCTG
>NW_017307373.1:33755-35901 GCF_000935625.1 Nanorana parkeri
ATATGGCGCAATCACATAAAAAAAGACATAACAACCCCCGGAGCACTGCGCACAAAGATCTCATTGTGTCTGGGTAAGTCATTGCATGAATTTCACATCTCTGAAATGCCAGCAGTTTATATATTTGTTGTCTGTGTATTTCATTATAATATATCTGATGAATCATTAAAATACACCCATGGCTGGGGGAGTCTTTATCTGGAAAAAAATAAAGTTGAAACCCCATCCAAATAGCTAATTATAGAGTTGAACTGTACATTACATTCAGCCAAAAAAATATAAAACATAAAAGGTTGCTCCTGTGAGCACGTATGGCTGTACATTATAATGTAATTCTGCAGATCCTGTGCCATTGCAATTCAAATAAATGGTGCCTTTCCACTTTGTCTTTCCACTGCCGCTCAGCCCTCGTCACTTTCTTCCTATCCAGTCCATTGGTCTACAAAGCAGAAACTTGCTGCAAGCCGGATTTGAAGTTGCAGCTGAGGAATGCCAACATGAATAACAAAAGCCTTTGTTCTAAACTGTTTGATGGAAATATTTATTTCTTGATTTAAAGGAATATGTGTTTAAATGGCGCTTTAGTTACCTGTGTAAGAGCCCATTTACACCCAGGCGGTTGCAGATCAACGCGGTTAACGCGCGGAACTCAAACGGGAGGTTTTGGGAGTTTTTAATTGCGTTTCAGCGCTGAAACGCAATTACAAACGCCCTAAACCGTGCTGATCGGCATGGTTTCATTGAAAGCTGTATGGAAACCGCACTGATAAGCATGTCAAAAAAAGTGCAGGGAGCAGTTTGGGCGGGGGGAGGTTTAGATCATATGAACGGTCCCCAAAGCAATGTATGGGATTGTTAATGTCGGCGGATCCGTGCAGCCGAACCGCCCCGGTGTGAACGGCATCTTATACATATAAGAAAACTTGTATTGCAACATTCTCTTTGATCCAATAGCACACATACCTTGATCATATTAAATTGTTATCATCCCTTGAGCATCAGATAAATGTTCAAATCAGGCTTGGTTCACACCTAGGTAATTGCGCTGATGAGCTGTTTTTGCGCGGTTGTCGTTATTGTTTGGGCGATTTTGCTTTGAAAACTGCACTGTTGTTAATGCATAGAAATGTCTAGTAACCCAAACAACACAACAACCACCCATATAGCGCCTGAACCTTTTCCGTGCGACAGCTGATTTCTAACGCGAGACAAATCACAAAGGTGTGAACGGTTTCTATAGACTTGAATGGAAATCTCTGTTTAGTGCGATATCGCGAGGATTTATCGCTAAGGTGTGAACCTACCCTTAAGTTTACAGTGTTTGTTTGGAATGTAATGAGCAAGTGTTAATATACAAAGCCTCTGACAGTGTGATATTTCAGGTACTGTATTGGGGTGATTGGTGGTGATTGGACCAACAAAAAGAAGAATTCAAGCACGTCCGAAGGTTAGGTTGCGGCGCACAGGGGCTGATTCGTTTAAGCGGAACTGGAAATAAGCACATAGGTTGGGTTTGTCGCCATTATTCACTATTCAGACGTTACCTTTAATCTTATGGGAATATTAAGGTATTCTGACTGGTCACAATGGTTAGAATGCATTTTTTAATGCATCAAGCCCATTGGTGTAATAAATGTGCACCCATAACACAGTGTCACCTCTTCAGGTTATTGCCACAATATAATATGGGAACAACTAAGAGTACCAGTTACTGGCTGCAGAGAAAACGTCATGGTCAGTGAGCTTTATAAAGTGCTGGAAAATTCCTTTTCATCTGAAGTTCAGCTATTACGAAAAACATGTTGTGTGACAAAATATTAGTTCAGCTGTCATTGGGATGTTAGATTAATAAATAACTCGAGGCATCAAGTGAAGTCATTCGGTCAATGTGGCTGCAGAAAAAGTGCAACTATGACAAAAGTCCAAACATTAATTAACCCTTGCAGTGGGGCTACCTCCACCCCCCAAGGGTTAACTGCTCCTTTTGTCTAGGTGCTAAAACAAAAGTTATACTCAAACAGCCAAGCTGGCTCCCTGCTTCTCCCGTCTCTGAAGCCTGTCTTCTCCTATGCTGTCACATTGGAATGTTTCTCAGCATCCTCATGTCTATACGCTGTGTATAGAGCGTGATAATTTGCGGCAGGGT
>NW_017307373.1:35948-43841 GCF_000935625.1 Nanorana parkeri
TTTCTGCAGGTTCAGGTGAGTAACTTTTTTTTTTTTAGCACCGAGACAAAAACGAGCAGTTAAACTTTGCAGTGCGGGGGTAGTCCCACTGCAAGGGTTAATAAAAGTTTTGCCTCAAGTTCTTCTTCAATTTAACTCATACTGTATATACTGTATATTGAGATTTCCTGGTGCCCCTCAGAAGGCCTGCAGCCTCTTGCCATTCGGTGCTGTGCAATAACCCTCCCCGAGTGAGTGACTGCACTACATGTCTCAGCCTGCAATGCTTTCTCTGGAACAAGGGAACTTAATGATTGGTTATTGGACCATCAGGTTGAATATTATAAATCAGACTAGAGAAACTCGAAGGGAAGACCTGCCTGGAGATTTATTTGCTTGGGGTTACATTCACAATATAGCAGATTATTGGTGACCAGAAAATGTTAAAACCAGGATAGGAAATGCCTATGTATATTTCTATGTTGTGTTTTCAGGATTCATTGACGGGTGTCTCTTTTGCTGATTCACTTTTTCTGGCTATACCCTATCTCACCCAAATACTTAGTATTGGCACTAAAACCGATGTCAGTATCGGTGCATCCCTAGCTTATATGATGTTTTAGGTTTAGGTATACTTTAAGGTCTATGTAATACATACCACATGCATTTGTGTTTTTATAATCCATAAGACCTTTGCCACTATGAAGCATTGTATGCTACTGTTCACACACAGATCTCCCTGTATTGTATTTGTTATCAAAGCAGTGAAGCTGACTTTATTCTCTTCCTCTGCCGCTACACACAATGTAACAGGAGTTTAGTTACACAAGCAAAGAATTTCACAGGCAATCCTCAGATGGAGATTTGAACTGAAAACAGAATTGTCTGGAAAAAAAGGTAGGACAGTGACAAAGATGAGTCCTGATACCAGATATGCCTGTGATTGTTGAAGAGATGCAGATCTTTGTCAAAGAGCATACTGAAACATTCTGTTATTCAGAGGATTGTGGAGTGTAAAAAGGGAGCTCTGCTTATAAGAAGTCTTGAAAAAGATTAAAAAGGAATCTTGTAGACTGAAGCTGGCCATAAATGGCTCAAATTTGGGCCTATTCCTGCTGAAATTCAAGCCGTGAGTGGCCCTGTTGGTACCACTCGGACTGAGTCAGGTGGATACATATTGGCTGACCAGCGCATAATAAACAATTGCCATTTTTTAACAAAATACTTGTTTTCAGTTTTTTTTTCATCCATTGCTTCTCATTGCTGTTTACATGCACGCACCACAGCAATGTCAGCGTAACATTTCTCAGGGGCGGTTACTTGGTAATGACAGCAGTGGGCCTGTGAAACAACAGATTGTAGTCTTAATCAGAATTATCTGTGACATTGCAATAACACAGGAGCACAATTAGGTGGCAGAGAGTGTTGTCACCCTATAATAAGATTATATTAAGTGAACTTGTTGTTTGCACAAACACATTAAGTCCTAGCCTGCTTCTTTCATATCTTCACCTTCTTTTCCCTCCACTCCCCTGGACCTTTCACCACTGGGAGTGAAGAGAAATTCCCAATACATTAGGTGATGAAGATCATGTGATTCACTCCCCTTTGTCGCATGTGATAGCTGTAATACTTTGTGATTGACCCAAGGTTGTCACGTGGGTGAGCGGAGAGAGTTCTCAGCCCTATGTAAGCTTCAGCTGGATTTAACGTGGAGATGACACAGAACATCTTAGTCTTGCTCTTGTTGGTGAACAAAGTGGTAGGGGAGACAAAATAAGTGATCTGCTATAGCAGTCTACAATATTCTCTCATGAGAGGTGTACTTTATATGGGAACCTCTGACAGTAGAGCGCTTTCAGACATCCATATCCAACGATTATATCTGATGCGGCGCCATCCGTAGTCATTGCGAGCACCCACATCTCCACATGGGAAGTCCGGTAAGGAGTGCTACAGGTCCTTGGACACTCTGACAGTAGAGGACTCTATGAATACCGTCACATGGTCAGTTGCTGGTTACTAGCTTTGCACTTCATTATTACGATTTGTTTTTCCCTTATTGGACCAGTTTACTTTTTTTTATATATCTAGCCTTAAAAAGGATTAAATAGAACAATATTGTTTTTATAGAATGAGAAATAAACATTTTATAGACAGTGGGAATGGGACCAGAGGGGATAGAGAGAATATTCCCACCCTCACGTAATGATCAAACAACTTCCGAGCCTTTCTTTCAGCTTGCCTTTAATAAGTCTGCGACAGATTTATGACAACATGTAAAAAACAAGATGGTTTCCATTGATCCCAGCAACCTTGTTTCTTTGATGCTATGCTCTGATATTGTATCTGCTCTGTAACTGGCTTTAGAAACCTCTGCTGGTGATAAACTGTTTCAAGGAAAGGAGGTCAGAGATGTTTGTACTGCTTTACAGCCCACTCTTCAAATCCAAACATACCCGCACATAGACTTCTTATCAAATATTAGACAACACTTAAATGTCTCTTCATGCAGAACATTCCTATTTGTGCTTCTGCATAGCTGAAATTCTATGGAATAATGTGTAGCACAATGGAGAAAGTGTTTGGCAATGGTTTACTTACAATAAACCTGGATGGAGAGGATTAAAGGAACTGCCATGGCAGGCTTTTTTTAAAGAGACTCGATCACTGAGTCAAGGCACGCACACTATTGCAGGTATAAAATGCAGATACCTAGGGGGTGCCTTTACAAACCTGCAGGAGCCTCCCAAACCCTCCGATAATGGCAGAATCCCAAACTGTTCTGACTTTCAATGCTTCAGAACCAGTGCTCAGTCAAACAGGCCTGGGTTCGGTTTACTTGCATATTCGCCAAACCCAGATTTCTGTCTGGGTTCAGTAAATGTCCTACGGCCACCTGTATCCTAGCAAGCAATGGCTGTTTGATGCTAGGATGCCAACGCCTGGGCTACACAGTGTCATTGGTTGCAAGGACACAGATGGAGGTTTGGCAAGCAAGGTAACTAGCCAAATTGTTTGTCCATTCAGCAAACTGCGAAAAGCTTGGGTTCAGGTTGAACTCATGGACCGACCCAGCCCAAATCCTATTTGGCACTTTCTGATAGTGCCAAAGCTTGCCTGATCCTTCCTACCTCCTACACATATTCCTAATGGCCAGTGAGGCTGCCCATTATAGTGAAGGACCAATAAGAATGTGAGGGGACAAGGCATAGCAGCAAGCTCTGACAGTACTTGGAAGTGTCAAAGCTTTGCCTGTCAGAGCCACCAAGGATCTGGCTGTGACAGGAGATCTGGGAGACTGCTACAGGTATGTGTACCTCTTGGTGCGTGCATTTTATAACTGCAGCAGCGTGCACCCTCTTCCCTCTGTTGAAGTGTCCTTAAAAGGAGCAAGTTTTGGGGCTGTCATCCTAATCCTGGATTTACTTCCCTTAAGAGTCACTGACCCAGACGAAGCATGCAGGATGGCTTTTCAGACTTCACTGGCTGCATAGTTGATCCACCAGGTACTGAAGGCAGGATGGTGTGACCAATATATATCATGCTCCCGGGAGCATCATGTAGCATAGAGCTGGGTACACACATATAGTGTGTAAGGCTTTCAGGTACTGGATTGTGTATAAGCTGCTCCTCCATTACAAGGACAGGAGGTGGATGGGATAATTGCTTATATTTTAAGGATTTAGGTAGCTCTTCATGTTAAAACAATATCCTGCTCTTTAATTAGGCGGGAGATCTTCTTTAAGCCAGGAAAGAATCTTTTTTAGTGAAGCTACCATTTAACTTCTATTTTAGCAGCATACATGGCATCAACATGTTATTTCAGACTCATGAAGTTAAATTAGGCTTTTGCACTGAAAATGGTATCAGGCTGGGGACACATCCGGTGCAAGGGTTGGATGTTATTGACAGAATATTTTAAACATCTTTATGTGGCACACACATAAGGCACTTCTATTCATAAGAAGATATTTCCATGTAATGTGTATTACATAGGACAGGGAGCTTTGCCCAGAAGTATACAGACGGCTTTATCCTTAGTGGGTCTCTCCAGTGCAGGATGGAATTTCCAAGTTAACGTATAACATTGTATAAAGACACTTTCTGGTTTAGCGAGAAGGTCTGCACTGTATGGGTTTTATTTCCCACCAATGTTAACATGAGTGGACAGACATCTAAACAAAGATATACAATCTCGTTCATAGAGAAGAGCTGCTGAGAACTGCTATTCTAGCACACAGCACGTCAAGAATATTGATCCAAATATAGATTTTTTTTTTCTGCATGGCACGTGAATTCTTGTAGATAATTTAGTGGCAGTTATCAGACAATCTCGTTATGCCAGTATGGTGAACAGCTTTCGGAGATTAACACTGATCTAAATGTTTAGATACATAATAAAACACATTATGATAATTGCAACAGAAATATTCACTGATTTACAGCAAAGGAACGGGTTGTTCTAGATTGTTGATGATGTTGTTGCTATTGGTGTAGATCGAGGAATTAAACCGTCACTCCGCAGGTCCATTTTACCTCTCTGAAGTAAAAAATTGCCATTTTATTTGCTTACTTTTTGGGACTCTGGCAGCAGATCATTGTATCACAGTAGGACATTGCTATATTACCTGGGCAAGGGAGTAACCTGCAATTTTGTATGGTTGATGACAGCGTCTCTTTAAGCCAGGGGTAGCAAACCTCCGGCCCTCCAGCTGTGGTGGAACTACAAATCCCATGAGGCATTGCAAGATTCTCACAGCCACAGACATGACTCCCGAAGAGAGATGCATCATGGGATTTGTAGTTTCACCACAGCTGGAGGGTCGGAGGTTTGCTACCCCTGCTTTAAGCTGTCAGATTTGAATTATAGGAGCTGCCATTTCTTTTTTGAAGGTGCATGCTCCACAGGTATCATCCTAATAATTGCTACCCCTGCATAGTAAACAAATTGTCAGGACACTTAATATACACAGGTTCCAGGTCAGTAATTTGCTATGTACTGAGGGAAGGACGATGATAACAGCCTTGTGGATTCCATCAAAACAGCAGAAGTAGTGCAGGTTATTTAAAGGGCAGGTTTTCTATAAAGATGGGATATATCCTACATCATCATTTAGAATTTTCTTGCTGTCATTTGTTGATAATGAAAAGAAATAATTTACATTCTCAATGAAAATATTCGAAACATTCCATTCAGTATACTTAAGAGTGTTGCAAGTCACCAGGCACGATTTCATCTATATATTGCGGCATCTCTTGATACATTTCCTGAAAGTAATCATACTGTGACATATACACTATGATGGTTCTTTGATAGATAGCATGCCTTCCAACTTTCTGAGTTGAACAAAGAAGCAAATTGGGACAGAAGGATTCACTTCCAAAAGAGAGACAGTCCCTCAAAATGAAGGGCAGTTGGGAGGTATGGTTTAGGGAGATCGCCCTAAATAATGACAAAAATAAAATTGATCCACAATGAAAAAAAAAGCACTTTAATGCAGCAAATAGAAGTCTGTGAATGGAAGAGAGCAGGTAACATGATTGGCAGGTCACGTGACCGGGCTCTCCTATGAGGTTTTTTTCCCCCGTAGTCATTTTTATTGTACTTCTCTGGCTTTCAAGTCCTGAAGTTAGCAGACCACAATGCACTATATGATAGTGTAGTATTACACTTTAGGTGGTTAAATAACACATTTTTTTAAATAGAAGTCTATCCATTGGAACAAAGTGAGCAACAACAAAAGAGGAAAGTGGGACAGATCTGGTTCAAATGCACACCAAAATTGGCAAGTGTATGGTAATGCACCTGTTCTATGTGTGGTGTGCATGCATTTTACAGTAAAGAACAATGCACCATAGCGCACCACAATGCATGTACCATCATATGTGTTTTTTCGCCTGTCATGGTGATTAGGCTGCCTTAACACAATGCCCCCTCACATGTGCAGCAACGTGTGTTAACACTTATGAATTTACAAACTGCAAGGGATTGCTTAGGTGTGAATCCAGCTGGACAGTACTTCCAAATGAGAAGGAGTTGGGAGCTATGGAATAGTAAGATGCATTTGGAATCTGCAAGTATGTCTTGATTGTACATTAGGACATGATCACTTGCAATGTTCACAGATCTCACTATACTCTGGGATTATTTTGTCTCTGTGGGTTTACCCGCCGCTACCACTGAGGCCAAATCAACATTCAAATTCTGGTTTGTGCAGGGCTTTTTTTCCCCCAGGTCATGTTTTGTTTACATGTTTTGTTTACATGTTGTGTTTGTCACCAATTTTTATCTTTATTATTTGATTTTTAATAAGTTGGCAAGAGTTGCCCTAAGAGCCCAATCCCAACCCAATGTATTTTTTGTTGGTAAGCGTGCGAGAAGGTTTTAACCTCTGTCAGAGTTTCATTGTCATCACTGTCCATATTGAGGGGATTTCACCTCACTTCTGATGGTGATCAAACTGGAAGTCAGGAGATCCCCCACCCATAGAGTTCACACATAGGTAATGGGAAATCCTAAATAAAGCAACAATAAAAACTTGACTGAGGTTATAACCTTCCCACTCTGTTGAATACAAACAAGAAAATTGCCTAGAGTTGTGCTTTAAAACCTTTTTTTGCTAGCTTGACACATATACAGTATATGGGCAGCATGTAGGTGGACCCTTTTCCATGTTGCCACATATATGCATTGCTGCTTTGTGTTGGGAGCATGCTCAATCATGTGCCCCAGCAGTGTGACCAAGCTGTCGCCGACATCTCCTGGTCATACAGTGCTGATTAGGATCTGGTAGGACAGGCTCTTGATCATGCGATTACTTTGACAGCAATCAGCCAGTGATTACTTGATCAGAAAGCACATAAAACACCGACGGCATTAACGGGCCAGCATGAAGGGGTTAAAGGAGATCACTAGTAAAAACAAAAAACAGCTTCTGTACACATTTTGTATCATAAAGCATGGTGGCGCTCATACTGCGTGGGTGGGAGGCAGTTAGTCTACATCTGTGGGCAGTACTGAATCTGTAAGGTCGAGGGGCCTAATTTATGGACTTCCATATACGCTTGCTCTCACTCATTGCAGTCTGGCACAGTACAAGCATTTGCATGCATTTTACCACAGTGTGGATTGTTTCCAGTAGCATACTTCGCCTTGTGTCATCTCATCATTATAACTTAAAAATGATATTATTCATTATTGCCACCCACCTTTTTTATTGCCCATTCTTAGCGAGCCACTCCTGTTTCTTTGACAGTGTAATTGGCTTCACGCTCATAAAATAAATACTTATTTAAAAAATGCTTTTAGAGTGTCAGTATATCAGACTCACTTTTTACAGATGAGATTAATGTTACTATGTAGCCATCACAGGTGCCGATTTTAAAGCATGAGCAATTCTTAACCATTGTTCTGCATAACCGAAAATTAAAATTTTACCGGAATAGCAGACATGACCTTTGCAGCAAATATAGATGTATGTCCCCCCACTACAGAGGTCACAGGGAGGCTCATCACTGGAGAGCATTGTCTAGATCAGCGGTCTCAAAGTCCCGGCCCGCGGCCCAACTCCGGCCCGCGAGCCGGTACTAAGTGGCCCACAGCCAGCAGACAAGTCGGGCACACGGTCACGGGCCACGGTCTGCATCTCCGACGGATGCAGACCGCAGAGCTGCTCCTGTCAGCTCCGGCCGGAGCTCTGTCAGTTCTGAGCTCCGGCTGAATGATGGATCATTAGTAAGGTTTAGTGCAGACCTTACTAATGATCACCACTACATCACCTGGGAACAACGATGTGCCTCCTCCCTGCACGGATGAAAGCAGGTGAGGGGGCTTGGAAGGAAAGGAGGGAGGGAGGAAGTTTATGATGTCTGCTTGGGAGGGAGGGGGGAGTTTATTATTATATGTGCTTG
>NW_017307373.1:43950-47760 GCF_000935625.1 Nanorana parkeri
GGGGGCTTAGAAGGGGGAGCGAAGTGTATTATGTGTGTGGGGGGGAGTGCATTATTTTATTTGTGCAGGGGGGTGTATTAGTGTGGGGGGTTGTATTTTTCTGTGTGTATATTAGGCCCCATTCACACCTATATTTCAGGTGCGATTAGGGATTCCTGTGTCACAAACTTGCGTTTTCCTGCAGCAGCAATCCCTAATCTGGCGTTTACATGCAGCGACTGTCACCCATTCAAGTTAATGATCGGGTGACAGCCGCTGCATGCCTGCATGCACACGCCTGCACACCGCATGTAATGGTATGTTATATGATTACATGCAGTTACAAAAACAATCACTATCCCTGGATAAACAATTGTGTAACCACTGATAGTGACAGATTCCTAACTACATGTAATCCTTTCACATATGATTACATGCGGTGTGCAGGCGTGTACATGCAGCAGCTGTCACCCGATCATTAATTTGAATGGGTGGCAGTTGCCGCTTGTAACATATGCAGACATTAACACTGGTACCGTATATAGTAGCGGCCCCCACGCGACTAAAAAATGGCTCCGACTAAATTGAGTTTGAGACCCCTGGTCTAGATGGTCTACAATTGTGAGTAGGTTCCTATGACCCATGAAGCAATTGTCCCCAATTATTCATGTTTGTAAAAAAAAAATGGAAGTTTGTAGTCAGGTCTACACTAATTGAACAGAAGGGCTAGTTCTTGTAAAACCGTCTTAAATATTGTGGTCTATATTATGCTAGACATGAACAAGTCATAGAGAGGGTTAAACAATGAACAAACGCTGCTGTAAATTATATTTGACAAAGAAGGTTCTGTCCTTGGCAATTAGCCCGTGTGAGATGTGGAGGAAGTGTTCTTGCAATCTTTCAGCCATATTGTGTCATGTGTTATTGACATAACTGTGACTATGCAATTTTCATTTGTATTGTCCATGCAAGATGATGATATATGACAATGGCTATAGCTAGTATAAGTAGTCTGTTATATTTACATAATTACACAGCTGGAGTACAAAAACCAGCATGATGCAGGGTAGCACCCTTGCTCTGTGTGTGGAAGCAGTGGTTTCTCTGCAGAGGTCCAGCTTGCCCCCTACTGAGTAAAGGTGCCCATACACTTTACGATTATCGGACGAAACTTTTCGTCCGATGATCGAACCGTCGTACGATTTTCGTATGACAGCCCCATCCTGCCCAGATTATCGCAAGGTTCAATCAGCGGTAGTTAAAAAAAAAACACCTGGACGACTTGCGGTAATTGACCGTAATTATTTTCGTTTACGCATGCGCAGTGTTAATCGTACGGCTTTTGACGGACGAAAACACTACCAACCATGCGAACATCGTACGACCGACCAAAGTTTTCAAACATGCTTGACCGTCAAAAGTAGTACGATTGTACAGTACTATCGGTCGGGCACTCTATTTACACGTTACGATTGTCGTACGAAAAGTCGTTCGCATACGATTATCGTACGATAATCGTAAGGTGTATGGGCACCTTAAGACATAAAGATCTTCAATTAGCAGGAACTTGCTGAAAGTTGCAGAACTATGGGTCTGACTCGGGGGCATGTTGGACTTCTGCAGAGGGAACACTGCTTTCACAGAGAGTTATTACCTGGAATTTTTTTAGTTGATTTGAAAGAAAGGTCCAGTAGGGCTTTAAGGCAGAACATGGCCCTGTGTAAGGTAGCAGCTTTGCTATCCACAAACTCTTTACTTTGGCTTGACATTGCAATAGGCACAGAGAAGCCACCCATTTTCATTTTAAATTGCTTTTAAAGGCATCTTCCCTTGTGAGGTAACGGGCAGGTGCACATTTCAGACCTGGTGTACTGCATGAGTATGAAGCTTGTATCTGGACCCCCTCGACATTCACTAGGCCCTAGGCTCCGGCCTTGCTTGCCATCTATATAATCCAACTCAGATTACAGGGCTGGAGAGACCAGAACACTAATGCCAGAATATTGAGTACCTTCAGTTCAAGGGTTTCCTGGAAAAGGTATTTGCAGGCACCTATTGTTTCTTTTGAACGCCTTTATGGTGAATTGATTTGCAACCACATCAGCAGTCATAAGTTTGTGACTCCACAAGTTGTTTTCAAATCCTGATTTCACTTTGCGAATATGCCTGCTTTAAAACATAGGACAGGTTTACTTAAAGCCAGATTCATACTGTTATATGGTCTTGCATTAATGTGCCTTGTGATAAGGTAGCCCATTAATTTTGAATGAACTGTCAGTGCATGGCAATGAAGGTGCAATGACCCGCACCGATCTTTTCAACATGGTGCACTACACTGTACAGGTGTCTCATATCTGTGTGGTTGTACGCTAAACCCCAGGTCTGAGATGTGCATTTGGGCGCCATTTAAAATGATTTGATTGAACTGCTGTGTCACTTGCATCACTAAAATGAATATGGATCCCTCTTTGTATCACTTTGCCATAAAGGACAGTAATCAGCTTCTAATACTGCTACATATAGAGTAGGGATGCACCAATACTAGTATTGTTATCAGTGCCGATACCAAGTATTTGGGCGAGTACATAGAACATAGAGCTGCCTTCGCGGCCAATCAGGAAGCCGGGCAGTGGGTAATGACTAGCTGCCTGGCTTCCTGATTGGGTGGGAAGGCTGTTTGGCCGGGTGAATGCTGATTGGCTGGGAAGTCGGCTTCCCAGCCATACAGCATCATACAGCCGGCTCCATGCTAGCGGAAGTATTGGTATCAGCAAGTGCCAAAAGATATATATCGGTACTCGATACTGTAAAAGCAGTATCGGGGCATCCCTAATGTAGAGTTTTTAGGAAATTCATCAGTCTCACCCCCATTCTTGTGGCAGAGATTATTAAGGAATATAAACAATTTGTCATCAGAGACAAATCCCTTCAGAAAATGCTAGTTTTCTCTCTTCTATGCTGACCCATTAGCTCCAGTACTTTCTGAGTCACCATAAAGTCAGGACTCCTTATTTGCATATTTGTTAATCCACAACTATTATTTTCAGAAGGAGAGGTCAGCAATTGCAGCCTCCATGTTTCTCTCATGGTGAGTCTTTACAAAAGCATGACCTTGTGACAACCGCCCTCGTCCTGAAAACTTAGCATCATAAACTTGGCAAGATGTGATCTCTTCCTTACGAGCACCAAATCATCATTTCATTTCAGTCCATACTGGAATTACTAAATGCAAATTCGCATTTTATAGGCAATAGATTTGAGCAGGTCATTGGCATTTACTTCAAGTCCGATAGCCACAACAGGAAGTGGGAGAACATCTGTCCAAATTAAGGGAAATCCGTCCAAATTAAGGGAAATCCCTGGTGGTCAGAAGGGTCACCAGAACTATTTTTCCCATTGGAAGATTTCCCATCTAATCCTGTTATGATGACAACCCAAAATTTGGGATTTTCTTTTACTTTCAGTGATAATGGTCACCAGGTCAATAAGAGAGGGTGAATTTGCCTAATGAGGACACAGACAGCAATAAAAACATGACAGGTGCTCCAAACTATCTCCACTCTATCCAAAACTAGAAACAAAAACAAACTTTAGCTTCATGTGCACTAACTGTATAAGTGAACTCTGTCCGTGCTGCTTAGAGATTCACCTGCCCAGCAATAAAAGGAGTAAATTGCTTTCAGATGTTGGCAGCTTCAATGCAGGATATGAGGCAAACATATACCATGCAGTTAAATGTCCACGCTTTTGTCCCAGATCCAATTAGGTTTGCCCAACTGAAATCGTTCAAGAGAAGAAAAGAAAAAGAAATAAACCAATATATAAATATAT
>NW_017307373.1:47891-70908 GCF_000935625.1 Nanorana parkeri
CATATATATATATAAAAATAAATTCTATGGTTTCTTACATTAGGTAGCACTAATAAACATGAGCGAGACTGGGTTATTTCGTGGTTATTTGATATATTTTACTCATTCGTATATAGAGATTTATTCTGCAGCACCCTGCTAAGAACTTTTCAGGCACATTTAGATTATCCATTGTGGTAAAATGCACGTTTGATCACTTGTTACTGTGATGTATGCACTGTTGTGTATTGCAGTGACATTTTGACTTGCACCTCAATGCACTGCTATACTGCGATCCCAATGTACTGCGTCAGTGCACCCTCAATGCATCCAGCACATTACAACACTTGGTAATGCACATACTGTGTGTTGTGGTGCACAGTGCCTGAAAAAATGGTTTGTGTAGATTTATACTGTGGTGCATGGGCAGCCAACTAGGCTGCCTAAAACAATGCACTGTGATGTTAAGATGTGTTCTTTAAAGCACTTTAGCGCAGCATATAGATATGAATAGCTCTTAAAGAAAATCAAAAATGAGAAAAACAGAGAGACTTCCATTGCTTACCTTTCCTTATGAAAATTCTATTTGCCTGGCTGTCTTGCTGGTCCTTTCTTCAATACTTTGTTACTGGCCAGGAACAATCAGACAGCTTAATTACTTTTTTTATAATTCACGTTAGTGCTTGTCCCTAAAAGAACCTAAAATCTGGTGTCCTACTGTAGTCACATAAACAAACATGGCCAATGTTTGGGTGGAAGTCAGTTAACACAATGGCTTTGGGTTCTTGGAAGAAACCCACACACGCATGTAGAGAAAATTATTCAGTACAGAGCTATTTATTCTTAAAAATCCCTTTCACACCAGGGCGTGAAAAGAAAAAAAAATCCTGCTCATGTCATCTTTATTGCGCTTTTATCAAAACGCATGTTACATGGAGTTCAACCGTACATGTTGTAATACTCACCAAAGCGAAGCTGAAGCGGTGTGAACTGGACTTTAACTTTCAGAGAAATAGAGGCCATCCCTCTCTACGGGTGCCTATTTACCGAGATCCAGCTCCCTGGGCCTTCTGTGTTGTTTACAACCTGTTCTGAAGTCCTCTTTCTGCTGCATGTCTGCATAGGTGAGCCTCATAGAAGGCTATGGGGGTTTCCCCCATGTGCCTCCCAACCTGGAGACAAAGGTAAATGAGCCCCAGAGAAGTCAATGGGGCTCTACTGTGCAGCTGTTGCCAGCAGACAGAGGACTTCAGAGCAAAATGCAAACAAACACACAAGACACCAGATGTCAGTAAGCACTTGCAACCAGCCAGACTCCATCTTGTACTCATCTGACTTCAGCAAAATGAATAGCAGTTGGCAGTGACTAGTGATGTGGCTGGGCTTGGTGTAGTTTGCCTTAGCCTGCTCAGAACTAGGACCATCATCCCCTCCTCCCAGTCAGTGGTTGCAGCGGAGGGAGGGCATTCTCCAGTCCTTTGTGAAGTGTAGCCACGGGGTGCGGAATGTGCCCCCCTGCAAGTGATTTGGTTGGGAGGAGGGGGTGGTGGTTAGAGTTTTTAAGCAGGCTTGGACAAACTGGGTTTACACCAAGCCTAGCCTCATCACTAGTCATGATGGGTCAGTGCATTCAACAATAAGAACCAATGCTGGAATAAACATGGCGGTGGCCTTATGGGAACTAAACCCAGAGCCCCGGTAGTGCAAGACGACAATGCTAACCAGTCAGCCATTATAGACTATATAGATGTAAGCTATCCTTCATTTCCAAGGACAAGCCCTTGGTTTATAAGCTTTTGTCCCTGGATTTTTTACCCCTGAAAACAGTCAGTGGTTTGTAAAACTGACATACAATGCATGTCATGATATTCCAAATTTAGATTGAATTATCTTTACTTAGATCTGTATTTTTTTCTACATAACTGTATTCATAAACAGCATTACAATTGCCAAAAAATATTTGTTACAACTCACTTATCATAATCAGCCTGGCAAATATCTCCCTATACACCCGCCAATATTTCTCCCCATGTTGTGATGTTGTGCCAGCAGAAAAGTAGCAGTGCTGGAAAAACAAATGCTAATTCTAGAGGTTTAATCATGTGATCCTGGAGGTCACGTGACTACACCTGAGCAGCAGGGAGGAAACAGGAAGGGGAGAAGAGCTGGATGGGGCTTGCAAAAGTGTGCCTGAAAATGAGTATTTGCCTGTGCTTTAGAGGGTAGGTCAAACTTCTTAACTCAGTTGCGTATTTATGTTTAAAAGCCAGAAACACAGCAAAGACCATGGATTGCACAGTGCACGCTGGGCCTCACTTAAATAATGTGAGCGGCTGCAGTGCAAGTTAGTTTAGAAACTGCAATTATGCTATAAATCCTCATGCTTAGGCTTTATGATTGACATAACATAATACTCAGTATATGACTTCTTCTGGAATTAGTTCTGTGTTTAAATGCACCAATTGTAAATACTGCAATACTATTCATTTTTTGCTATCTCTAGGTAGGCGGCACAGATCTGTATAAATACACTATCCAGTAAAAGTGTTTTTATTGTTTATTTGTGTATTTTAATTTTGTGTCATCCTTATAAATGATTGTGTAGCTTATTGTCATTCTTCAGTTTATATTCAGTGACATTTGTTTTTTATTCTCTGACATTAGAAACATTTAATTAAATGATAAAATTAAATTTTAATGTTTTTTAAGCAATCTGTGTGCCTAAGGTATATGCACACTGGTTTGTCTGTTGGAACAGGAAGCGATGGAAACTATTTTTTACCGGGGACACAGACAACAAAAGTTGTTGTGTGGTTTTTTTTTGTCCTTCCTTTAGTCCCCATTCACACCATGTCTGGATCATCTCCAGACCAAACCAGATTGTTTCTGGACCCAAAATGCATCCTAATGAATCCCTACGCTATTTCAGGCCTCTGTTCACACACGCGCATTCTCTTCCATACCAGAAAAATACTGCTTGTCTTATTTTTATCTGGTCTGGAATGCACTGGAACGCGTAGAAATGCATCATAAAGACACCCAGATGCACTGGAACACACATGTAGGACCATTTTAAGCTAAAAAAATAAAATTTCCAAACGCAGCAAAATCGCTGCAAAATGCAATGCACTGCGTTCCAGATCGGGTCTGGAAAATGGTGTGAACCTAAAGGTTGTTTACCGTTTACCTTTCGGACCATGTTTTGTGTATAACCATATTCAGGGACCCTCAACACCCTGCAACCCTCTGACTCCCCCTCCCCCCTTAATTGAATCAGGGTTCTTCCCCCTGTAGGTCGGTGTTTTCTTTTGTGGTTTTTTTTCCCCCCAGCTCTACTGTGCATGGTTCCGCACAGCTGCATCATCCATTCACAGATCCTTTGACAGTATCTGTGAATGGAGAAACTATGTGTCCCATCAGCCACCGCAGCAGAGGGACCTGAAGGTCTCAATGGCACACAAGCGCAGTGACGTCACTGCACTTGTAGTCCATCCATGCTTTCTCCTGTTCACGTTACTGAATGTCTTTACTGTGGTAAGGAATGGATGGGCGGAAGAGTCTGCAGGAACCAGAGCATTGCCCCCACAATCCACTGATTGCCATTACAATGATTTATTGGCGTCAATGGCAAAAAAATAATAAATGGCAATGTACATTTTTTTCTTTTATAAACAAGTGCTCATTTATTTTATTTGTTTCTAAAAGTTGGACTTTGCCTTTAAAATGGGGAAGGGTGACAACCTTTACTAGTATTGTTGTGTGACAACTGCTCCCCATATTTCTTATCCTGCTGACACAGGGACAGGAGGAGGGAAATCTCCCCAGTGAGGGTTACAGACAACAAGAAAAACCTGGCAGAGGTATTACTGCTTCCCAAGTGTATTCATACATTTAAAAAAAAAATAAAATAATGTTTTTTGGCAGGAGTTAAAGTAAGAGTGGGAAACATTTAGAACCCTGGATAAAAATTAACACTGCAAGGGTTAACTGCTTGTTTTTACCTAGGGTAAAAAAAACACAAAAACCGTTATACTCACCCGATCCTCCGAGAAGGCCAGCTCTTAGACCAGTCCCTGGAGCCTCTCTCTCTGCTACAGAGGTCTAATGATCCTTGAGTCATCACGTCCAATACAGTGTATAGGACGTGAGGGTGCCGAGAGGCAAACCATCGCTGTAGTGGAGGAGGAGTCGACAGGCTGGAGGGGGCGCTGTCACAGCTGGCCGCCTCGGAGGTCCAGGTGTTATTTTTTACTCTAGTCAGAAATGATCACTTAATGCTTGCAGCGCAGGGGTAGCCCAACTGCAAAGGTTAATAACATTGTTTACTGGATTTGTTCTTTACATTTTCTGTTAAAACTAAGGCATGCAGCAGCTTCCATCTGAACTAAACATGAACTGCTGTATGTCTACGGTAGGTTGAGCCCCCCTATTCAATAACAAGAACATTTTTTAGCTCCAGGGACATTGGCTTCTGTATGCGTATGCATGCTTTTCTTTTTTGTGCATATTTTTCTTTGTTTGTTCTACGTTCTTACACAAGCTTTTCAGTTATGGCAAAAGATCTAAGAACATACACTTGTTTGTCCCCCCCATAAGTGTTACATAACAAGTCATGCAGCTTATCTTTCTTCCCTGATACAAGATAAATGATCATCTCTATTCTCACATAAATCTGATTAGACAGGAGGAAGCGCGGGGTTGAGTACAGCAAAATCTTTACAATCTTTACTCGCAGTCCACTTTAACTGGCAGTTACAGTAATCAGTGATCACATGACCTGGAGCCGAGGCTTGTGGCCATTGATAATAATCTAAAGCTGCATCACGACTGGTTGTCTTCAATGCACACTAGCAATTGTACAACCAGAAAAAAGTTGTGAAATGTGTATATTGTTATTGGTAAGTGTTTTTCCATGATGTAGATTTGCTGTGGGCAGTTAATATCTGGGTACTTGCAGAAGTAGTTCTGTGGAAAAGGTGGAAGTAGGTTAAGAGTTGTAATTATCCTTACCTATGTGCTCCTGATTTTTCGCGACCATACCATTTGTTCATATGCACCAGAGACCTTTTTGGACTTATGAGCACATTTATACATGATGTGGGTGATCGGACCCCTCATTTTGTCACATAGATCGGGACACAGATCTCTTTTATCTAGCTGCCACTTGATGGCCTCTAAATAAATGTTTTTACTTAGCCAGTAGTCAAGAGGGGCCCAAAAACTAGTCTTGCTTAAGGTCCACTGCTCTTGAACTCCCATCTGCAGCATCGGTGTTGTTCTTTTAAAATGACCCAAAATCGGAGACATGCATACGGTATGATTCACGCTCCTAGAAGACTGTGGGAATGTAGCAAACATTTGAGGAGGTAAATCAAGACACGGCTGCCAGTTACTTTGGAGCAGGAAATTTGAAAGTACAAGATCACCTTTTTTTCAATAAGCCCAAGCCTTTTTGAAAAAACATACCCAAGCACCTCCCCCTTTCCCCTTCTCCAATAGGTCCATACCCTCCTTTTTGATGCTTTCTGCACTGCCTGCTGCCCTTACAGTAAAAACCTAGTGTCCGGCTCCCTTTGATCAATAATGTTCCCAATTAATTGCACCAGGGTCCTTCCCCACCCCTTAACATATAGCTTCAGGGTGGAAAATGTGCATCTCTGCAACTCATTGGGCCAGGAGGAGGAGGTGGTAGTCTTAGTTTTGTGTAAGCTTGGGTAAACTGGGTTTGCACTAAGCTCAGGCTCCTCACTAAGCACGGCTCAGGAAGGGTGGAACCAATACCAACCAATAAGGTTATTTTGTCAATTTCTACTGCATGTGAATGCCTTTAGTTATCTGATTAATGGCTGTCATGAATGTTCTATTGTACTGCTAAGAGACTCCTGCTAGAGACTCCTGCTTTGTTCCTTTATTTTAATTCAGTTGCTTTAACAGTTAAAACATCCTACTATTTTATTCAGACATTTTATACCGTATTGGTATGTAGGTCCCTTTAACACCGATAACGCTCATCAACTTTGCATGACTGAATTCTGCTCATGAGAAAAGTTGATGGCTGCATAGCAGGCATTATAAAGCCTCTTAATAACCTGAGCACTCAGTGAGAAGGATTAGCACTTGCCAGCAGATCTGTTGCTGTTAGTGGGAGAAGTCTGCAGGAATATAAATAGGCCAGTTAACTGAGGCTGTTAATAAGAAGGTGGCGCCCTCAAATAATACGCCAAGAAAGACGGCTTTTTTATTATATGTTCTTAACTTTGGAAGATAATAGAGCCCAGTGTTTCCAATGAAGGGAAAGCTGCAGAATCTGTTATGTTGGAGGTAAGAAAAACCATATATATTATGAACATTTTATTTGAGTTACTGCAGGGTCGTATACATCAATGGGAAATCCAGAAGCCAGTTGGTACAATGTAGTAGCCAGCAGAAAGGTTAAACGAGAGGAGCGTGTGCATTCACTGAACTGCAAAAAAATGCACCCATTGTAAGTTTAGACATGTTTAGCCTTATTGAAGTGACAGTAAACTCAGGAGTTAAATCTTAAAGATGCATTAAAGTGCCTTAACTATTAACAAAAATGTATCTTATTTGTGTATGACTCGGCTGTAGATTCTCAAATCATCTCTGAATTGGTGCCGACACTGTCCTTCCTTCTGGAGGGTGGCTACTTTTGTTCCCCACGATCCCTTTGTGTGTTGTAAAGTAGTCACCGCACCAAGCTCACTCCTGTGATGGGCTACAATCTCAATACAATTTAGTCTCAATACAACATGAGAGTACTTTACAACACACAGGGACCATAGGGAAGAAAAGTAGACCCCTCCAGAAGGAAGGACAGTGTCAGCGCCAATTCAGAAATGATTTGAGGATCTACAGCCGAGTGATACCCAAATAAGATACATTTGTGTGAATAGTTGAGGTACTTGAATGCATTTTAAGATTGAACTCCTGAGTGTAGTGTCACTTTAAATAAACATTAATTGTAAGACTTCTAATGCTTTTCGGGTTCTTAAGCACCACGACCTCATTTCTATTGCTCCTATTGTAACAGCCGTTCATAGGTATTCCCCATCCCAGAATGTGCATTTGACCTGTACAATTTACCGTAATTGAATTTCATGGCTGGAATATTTATTTCCTTTAGATTTGTTCTGTCTTGATTTACCTACACAGCAGATAGACTTTGATTTGTGTCAAGCAAGAAATACAAGGAAAAAATGACTTTGTTGAGTCATAGACCTGGAACAAGTGTGCTGAAAATGAGTAGTGAAGTATCAGAATTCTTTAACTTTAAATTTGTTCTGGGTCAGTAGCTCAGGAAGCATTAAAGCAAATGTATCAGCAAGACAGCCAGGCAACTGGATTTTTCAGAAGGCAGCTCCCATGATTCCCTCATGACAGGTCTCCGTTAGAAGCATACAGGTGAAACTCGAATAATTAGAATATCGTGCAAAAGTAATTGCAGTAAGTGCTGCAAAAGGGGCCCAAACCAAGTACTGAGTACATATGCATGCTTGTACTTTTCAGAGGTCCGATATTGTTCTATGTACAATCCTTGTTTTATTGATTGCATGTAATAATCTACTTTTTTGAGGATGTGGATTTGGGGTTCTTGGGGTTTTCATGAGCTGTAAGCTATAATCATCACAATTATGACAAATCACGGCTTGAACTATCTTGCTTTGCATGTAATGAGTCTATCTCGTATATTAGTTTCACCTTTTAAGTTTCATTAGTGAAATAAATGAACTTTGCACGATATTCTAATTATTCGAGTTTCACCTGTAATTTCTCTTGTGGTTGTTTGTTTAATAACAATGTCAACTGAGTGTTGGATGGGTCTTGGATACGTCATGCTTTGCATCAACCCTGTCGATGACGATCATCAAATTGGTTTGGCAAATTTATGCCTGCTGGTTGGATAGATTTCAAAATGCTATGTGTTTGGGAAACCCTAAAGATTCTTCTTTGTACCAATGACAACCTATGATGTGAAATGGTCAGTCAATGCACAACTGATGTTTCACGTTTTGTTAGATGTTGGATTCCTTAATAAGTTAATGGGTTTTCTATATCTGTCAGGAGCCCCAGAGGTGCGCAAAATTGTGTCCCTTGTTCTGCACACCTCATTTTACAAAGGAGTCCCATTCTGCCTAGGTTTAAGTGTCAAGTTTACATTTCAACAGCAAGGCGTTGGAAACTCTAAAGATGGCCACACACTCTTGGACGTTTGTCTGTGCTTCATGGGCTATTTGAGCTAGAATCAAACCAGAGTTCCTGGCAGCATGGAACATTTCCGATCGAATATCTATAGGTGTGTGGCCAGAACATGCCACAGGTGGTACTAAGGAACGGAGGGAACTGAGCCAGTAACTATTGCTTAGTTTCCAGCCACTTTTGGCACGTCCACTTTGAGTCCCCAAGAGATGTGGCAAGGCAATAGTATTTCAACATGCCTAGAGCTGGCATCTTTCGCAAGGATCATTTGTTTTGACTGCTTTTACTTTTTGGCTTGGGATTGTTCTCTTTCATAATTGCCTAATCCAGTCCTAATGCTAAACAAAAAAGTAAGAAAGGGCTTGAATAAGTGCTAGTGATTCAGTTGGGTTCGTGTTGGGGTCAAGGGTTATGGTTAGAGTTAGGGTTTACCAGGTTAAGTGATAGAATAAGGGTCAAGCTAAATAGTAGGGTAGGTGTTGGGTTGAGTGTTCATGGAAAGTGGAAAGGTACAAAAATAGCTAAATCCTCAGTGAAGTACAGAAGTATGAAAGCAACAAAGCCAAATTTGTGTTTCCTACATCCCTGTCGGACAACACAGCCAGATTCTGACATCAATTCTTCATAGTTCAGTTAAAACAATCCAGCTTGGTCAATTTATTTCCCAGCCTGTGACTGGATAGTGAAGTACCAGTAATGCAATGATGGGGTCAACCTAGACTCATCTCTCCTTTCAAGTAGCTTACCTGCGAACTGTACAATATTGTTAAGTCAGGCTGGCCAAAGCTGTCCACTTGGCTTTTTCTTGCTCAGTCTCGCAAAGGGGGCTGAACATGCAATTCCCCTATCCATGCTAAACAGCATGGATACGGCAATCTTTCTTGCCGGCTATAGTATTCCGACAGCCTGCAGAATAGCCAAACAGTGACTGCAACTGATTATCTGCAGTCAATGTTTGGCCAGCAATTTGACAAGAGTCGATTGACAAGTTGTGGAATAGAGGGGTGCCAGCAATCCCACCAACAGCTTGAATATAGTGGTAGTGTATGGCCAGTTTTACAGTGCTTCTCTTTGAATCTTGATGTGCAGAGAACTGCGACAGTATACATTCAAGCAGGTTTTAAATGAATACGTAACAAGGTAATTGTTGTTATTTGATATCTGGGGACACTTCCACTTTAAAAGTTAATGGCTAGTTTTACAGGTCAGGTTCACATAGGGGATAGTTAGGTGTTTGGGTGTGCTTTACAGTTTAACTTGGGGGACGATTTATATTTTACTTGTTTTTGGCAATGAAAGCTCAGCATCAAGAACTAAAGTACTGGGTTTTTTTTGATGTTGAAAACTCACATTCCACTTTTGGGTGGAAAAACCCTAGAGTATACAATAGCAGAAGGCTGAGCTCATATACATTTTATCACTTCTTTGTGCTATCATGAATTTCACACAGCAAGTTTAATTTTGATACAAAGGACAAATTATTGCATCCAGATTTGGTCACTCATTAGTGCCACCAAAAATGACATTATGTACCATAGACAACGCTTTCCTGAGGTAAACAGACCGATTTAAGTGTTTAATATTACTAATTTGTTAGATATCAGTTAGGATTCATACATTTGTATTGCATATCAATGTGTATATATTTTATAATGTGCTGCAGAATCAGTTGGTTTAGCTTCGTTGATATTTTATCATTGGGTTTCAAATCCAGACCATTCCTTTTTTTCAAACAATAAGCAAGCCACGTCCACCAGCCAGTATTTTTAGCGCTAGGGGGGTGGTATTCCCATGGGTACCTTGTCCATGGCTGGCTAGGTCCTATGAGATCATTTCAAGCAATGCTACTAGAAGTTTAACATTTCCTGTTCCATTTAGCCCTGTGAAAGTCATTTTTCCTGATTTCAAACACCTTTTATCTTAGCTTACTGCAGCATTACTCATACACATTGGAGTATGAGGGAGGTGTCTTGGCAGAGAGTTATGTCACTAAGATCCTGTGTACATGGACATCTGTTCTTGTCATAACTGGCTTTCCTCCCATACAAGTCAATGGAAATGCCAAATAAGCTTGATGCAGCTTAGTCGGAGGTCAGATACAGTTTAGAAGCACCTGTAAACAAACTCGGATGCAATTTAGAAACTGATCTCATTAGCAAGCGGAATGCACCTGAAAGCATGTCATGTTTCCCAGTTTGCATAAGTTGTAAAGAGTGCAGTGTCAGCTAGAGGAGCCATGAAATCCTGGTAAATGTAGCCGCAAGGGATAGTTGAAAGTGACACCGTTGCTGAACAAAGACAGCCATTCAAAATACACGTATAATACCACTACCGATTTAATTGGAGGTGTTGGTGTCCTACTTGTGGATAGGGATGAGCTCCTCTGAACCCAGAGCATACTTTTGCCATAGCCGGTTACGCCTTCGGGAGGCTTGAGTGGCATAACCATGCCTCCTGGCATGGCTGGGGGCTCAAAATTCTTAAAGAAAGCACTCCAGCCCATTGCAAGAACGCTTTTGAGTACCCAGCTCTGTAAAAATGTGACCGTGCTTAGAAAAGGTTAGAACACAGAAAATCCTTGTAAGTGTTCTGCTGCTCCTTTTCTGTCCAATCAGCCATGTGAAAGCAGAAAACTAGACACCAGTGCATACCTTGGAGTGACCTCCGTCATAAAAGAAGTACAGGAGCGGCTGATCTCATTCTAAAAATGCTTGCTGTCTGGTTATTTTCTGGCATAAATACTTATTGAGTCTTAAGCTGGCCATACACCTATAGATTATCTGCAGATTTTCTATGGTCAGATGGAAAAAGTGCAACAGATTCCTCCATCTATGCCAAACTGTGTGGATTGAGGACTCTACCACTGGGCCAAGCTTCAGTATCTTGCTAGTCGACCTCGCCTGCTCTCATAACGCCTGAACAATCTGATTGGATGCTGGCACTGTTCAGGTGTTTTGAGAGGCATCGGGACCGACTAGCAAGATACTGAAGCTTGGCTCAGTGTGAGATTATTCCATCCACACAGTTTAGCGTAGATGGAGGAATCTGTTGCACTTTTTCCATCTGACCATAGAAAGTCTGCAGATAATGTATAGGTGTAGGGCCAGCTTTAAACCTGCAACATGCCAGGATTCCTAATCTCTGTACTTGATCCAGCAGCTCAAAAAGCCACCAACTTGGATGTATTTGTTTACAAACAGTGTAATGCCAGTACCACATCCAATGAATTATAGATGTATTTTAAAAGGCCAACGCATCAGCAGGACAGCTATGCAACTAGCATTTTCAGAAAGAATGGTCAGCAGGGCAGACTCCATGAATTCCTCATGACAGGTGTCCTTTTATTGCATGAAAGGGATATCGCTCACCTGGATGTGCACTGTGGCAGTGGTGTGTGAATCACAAGAGCGACTGAAGAAGAATCTTCAATATTTTGGCAGGTAAAGCAGTTCACATGCACAGCTGTATGTAGCTATTTGGACAGAGGTCAGCCTTATTACCGTATTTAGTTTTGCATTATTATTCTATCCATCTTACCTTTCTTTGCTGTTTGTCTATTCTGTAAATCCAGTTGGGGGCCGGTGCACACCTAGGCGACACCCCACCGCGCGGCAATTGTGCACGAATCAGCGCGGATTGCAGCACGGTCAGGAGTTGCCCAGGTGTGCACCGATTGCGCTGTGGGTGCCATTATTTTCCAATAATAGCACCCGGTCTTTTGCGATACCTTCTGCGGTACCTTCTGCGATACACGACGCGCAGCTGTATTAGCAGATAGGTACTTGTACCTTTTTTCTGCTATACATGACGCGCGGCGCGTCATATTCGTAAGCACGGGCGGAATCACGCGCGATCCGCCCGGCGCGACTGGGGTTCCATTGGAAAAGAATGGCACCTACAGCGCGAT
Organism: Nanorana parkeri; assembly: GCF_000935625.1. NCBI lineage: Eukaryota > Metazoa > Chordata > Amphibia > Anura > Dicroglossidae > Nanorana > Nanorana parkeri. The sequence goes on from NW_017307373.1 coordinate 59,995, forward strand.
CGGTGCATACCTGGGCGACTTCTGATCGTGCAGCAATCGTGCACAATTGCTGTGCGGTGGGGTGTCGCCTTGGTGTGCACCGGCCCTGAGGGCTTTGTAATCTTTACTGAAAAATGTAACTGTTGTTAAGTCCTTTTTGAAAACGTATTTTGTCAACATTGGCTAATTTTTTTCCCCTTTTCTAAAGACGAGTGCTAAAAATAACTTCAAAATAACCGGAGTGTTTCAGAAAGACGCCCATTTGTAAATTTCTAAACAAAAGTTTCCTAAAATAATCTGGGTGTTGTATTGTAGTGGGTCCGTTCTGCTCTTTGGATTTGATGTGAACTTCGCTAAGCCCGCACTATCTCAGGAGGAAAAAGCTTCCTTTTAAGTCTCTCTGACATTTCCCCCCGTTGTTTGCTCGAAACAATCAGTCTTGACTAAAAACGTTGGCGTTCCCCGCTAATGTTTCTTCATTTTTCACCGATGCCACTCTGACCTCACCCTAGTTGCTTAATTAGTCTCCGGCTATGTTGTTTCTAAATAGTTAGTTATTTTTGTTCTGTTTTATGGTATGGGTGTGTGACATAAGCTGGTCCGGCTTCCATAGGAAGGGCTATAAGAGCTGAGCTGTTCAAGCTTCTTTAGTACTGAGTGAGTTATACAGCTCTCTTGCCCGGACGACACTTTTCTAGAATCATGCGTTTTCATGTGATATTGTGGAAATTGCAGGAAGTCAGGGGGCATGTGATCACAGGGTTTTTTTTCTTGTCGAGTTGCTGCTTTTGGCCTTTATTGCTGTAGGACATTATCACAGACCATGTAATCCTTTTCAGCACTCATGAATTCCTGGATTTCAGTTACATTTGGTCTATAAAAACCCAGAAGAGATGTCATATCATGCTGGGAAATAAGAAGGAAAATAAATAAATATATGTATATATAGTGTGTGTGTGTGTGTGTATATAATATTATACTGAAACTTTGGCATAATATATTTAGTTTTAAAAGGGATGGGATTTGCAGACAATAGCATTGTCTGTCCTTCTTCTCGGCCTCCCTACATTACAGTATATATTTTGTTCCAAGACTAAAGTGAAAAAATAAAAATAGAATGTCTGAACAAGTTAATTTATTAGTGATTAAGCTCCTTCTGCTGGTGAGCTCTGATTTACTAAAGCTGTAAATATAAAATGCTGTGGATGTGCTCATACTTCTCTTTATAATCCCTGCTAGAAGACATAATGTCAAACATGGGTAGAATTATTCAACTGATATCACATAATCTAGCTATGATGGTGCAGTCGTATTTTTCATGTGAGCTTCAGTTTTACTGGATAACTATTTCTAACTTATATTGGCTCTATTCATATATCCGGGTATGACATGTAACCTAGAAAATTGAATGTGCTACATTTTCCCCATGCTTTGACATCTGCCAACCCACACCCAATCCAGTGTAAACATTGCCCTGTTTACAATTAACTTGTCTGCTTCTGCACTGTAACTTCAGACAGGAACTAAGAATAAGGAATGCTTTTGCTCCAAGCACCTGGGTGTTGGAATGTGCTTAATTTCTCAGCTTTATTTAAAGAGGAACTCCAAGCAAAAAAAACCAAAAACTTAAAGGTTCATTTTGTTTAGGGGACTCAGATAAATCTGGCTTACTTACTAATTTGATCTCCGCTCCCGTGAAGGTAGTGACATCCCTATATTGAGGCAGTTGGTTCAGGCGGCATCTCTTTGGGTCACGCGGGAGTGGGTGGCGGCAGGTAGAGCGGCATGGCTGCTCTGCTGCACAATCTTTTCAGTTTGCCTGCCGCCCCCTTTCTGGCCAAAGCATCCCCGGCTGCTAAGAGCGGGGAGATGTGTAAGATGTGTCTACACATTACCCTGCCTTAGCTCTTAGCAGCCTGGGCCTGTTATTGCCAGGAGTTGAGCGGGACACTGGCCAGTGCGCCGCAACAAGGCCCCCCCCTCCTCGGGTAGCAGCCACCACCAGAACCCCAAAACACCCTCTTTCCTCCTCGGGCGGTAAAATGGTTAGGTACATCCCTATGCGTAGGTCAGCACTAACAACCCCCCCCACCCCCACCGGAATTGCCTTTGGCGTCCTCGCATCTAATGCAGGTCAGAGGACCTGCATAGGATGTGATGGTGTCAGTGGTCCTTAAACTGCCCGAGCAAAGGGGAGAAGAGTCTGTGGGGACTGGCCTAGCAGCCGGTGGGAATGAGCACATAGCTCTGGAAAGTATAGTTTGCCCAGAGTTCTTCTTTAAACTGATAATGGTTCACAGCAAACCACAGATAACAAAACCGAGAATATATATGTAAAATATCTATCTAAAATATGCTATATTACAGAACCCTAATTTTTCTTCTCTTTATATGGATGTAGGACTTGGAATTACTTTCTAAAACTGATCACTAAGTGGGAGGGCTGCTTCACAAATCACATGGCCTCTGTGGTAATTTGAAAAGCTGCAGCTTCAGCATCCATTTCTGCATGCTAGAGTCTTTGTTTCTCCTCAGAATTTAAAACCTCTGTTGCTTCTCATGTGAACAAACGCTAATTATGTTGATAAGCCTGTTAACTGAGATAATGAGTATATATAGAATGCCTAAAATAATGGACCGCTATGAATGAGAAAAGGCCCCCTCCATAGGTACACTATACCTCATTTATTCTGAATCTTTGCTACTGAAACGTTTCCATATTTATCAATGAATCTCATTAGATTCTCTATTAGAAGAACCAGTTAATGGGAATCATGTAGTGTATGAATAGTTTTGTAGCTTTTCGCCCTTTCATACAAGGCTTGTAGTAAGAATTAATGGTGATTTGTGCTGGTTTAATGAGCTGTTCACACACAGCATGCTTAGTAGGACAGTATAAATCAAAACCAACACACAAGGGAAACCCTTAGAACAGAGGGAATTTGCACACTGAAGCCCTTTCTTTCAGTATAATCCAGAGTTTGTACAACACTACGACTTTGACTCTCTGAGGCCCGGACACAACGATGCTCTGTTTACATTCTGCAGTCTTTAAGCAATTGGGATTTGAGCAAAACGGAACATGTTTTCATTTTCAGTTACTTCATAATGTACAACGGGAGCAGCCTAAACATCTGGGCAGCCAGCCTGCCAGACCGCCATATGTTTTAAATCCTGCTTTTATAGAATTTTTCATTTTTACCATTTTTTTTAAGTCAAACCATTCTTTTGCCAATGTTTACAAAAAAATCTGCCAAATACAAACTTCAATGAAAAAGCAACTAGTCTGTGTATAATCGGTGCACAAAAACTCTGCTTTGGTCACCTAAGATGAAGTTGTTCCCCCAGTGGGTGTTGCCAATTTACCAAGCGAAGCCAGGCTGGCGGTCACATCCCGGACCTCTAAAATACATCTGCCCTTCCTGTGACAGTTATGGGTCACTGCATTCTGCGTATGTCAGTGAGCAGGAGGAGTAGTTAGAGATGAGGGCTCACCTGCTTCTCTGCCTTTTGGCTAAGATCAATTGTAGTTTATGTTCTTATCAGTTTCTAGGGAAGAACAGGTGTCATTATTTTGTCAATTCTGACCTGGCTTGTCCCCGGGTGTAGGCAGGAACCCCCTGATGCTAATGCCTTCTAGTAGGGAATGGGCTGCCTCTGGCTAGGGGGCAGAAGCACAAGGAGCTCCTGGGGGGAGCATATCAGAGAAATTAATTGGGTTTGGGACCCCACTGTATGGCACAGGCAAAAGTTCACATCACTGTAATGCTTTTCTAGCTTTACCCTTCTTAGGCAGGCCTTATGGCTAGCTTGAAGCAATTTTTATACTGGCCTCAAGGCCTGCCATGTGATTGCACTTGGTACTATTTACTTATTTTCATGCACAAGCACTTTCCACACCACAGACGATGGAGGGTGCAAGTCTTTCGGCAGCCTGCCCTGATGTTTGGGGGGCAAGTCTGTGGCCCTAACGGGTCTTTTTCCCTCCTCGCACTTGGGTCCCTCCTCAGGAGAGCCCCTACCTAGTACTTGGTGGGCCTGCTTTAGCTGGTCCCATAGGACGAGTCTGCCTGCCTTCGGCCAGGTGGACTAAAGTGCTTTGCCCCTGTCAGGAGCCTTGCGCCCTGGGCGGGGGGGGTTCAGGGATACCATGGCTCTTTTTCCCCGAAGAGTACCATGCACCCTTGTGCAGTTTTTTGTGTGCTGTGATTTCATAGTTCACGTGGGGTTTTTCTAACAATCCATGCACTGCGGAGCTTCAATAAAAAAAAGAATCTGGTTGTCCTGGGTGGCACATCTAAAGCTGTGTGTACACAGTGAATTGCAGCCAGTTCTTAATAAACAGGCTGACATTTTGATAAAGGAGATATCATAAACGCTCAGCTGTGGCTTTAAAGGCAGTGATTGGTTCTCTGCTGAAAAAAACTAAAGCTGGACATTTGGCTTTAGAAAGCCAAATCAGCAGAAAGCAGAAAGTTTTCAAACGCTGCAAGAAATGTGATTGTTGTTCTGGATAAGACTGACCGTTCTTCTGCAAGCAAGTGTGTATTCTTCTCCTTCGAATCTTTCACCTTGAATGTTGAAATGGCAGATTAGCAGATAAATCATTGAACGAAACTGCAGAAGAGGGGAGGAATGTATGTACATGTTCTTGTTTGTTGGCAGCCACACGCTATCTCTTCGGTGGCTGTTAGGAGCGAAGAAATGCAGTCCTGTTTAAGCCTCTTTGGACTGTACAATGGGGAAGGGCCATCATTTGAGTATGGAAGGTGGAACATTTTTCAGTTTAGGAAGGGATTTCTTACTGTAAAGGTCATTTAAAGCCAAACTCCAGGCAAACAGCTATTGACTCATATATGAGAGCTGTTTTACCTTCCAAAATAACTGCATTCTCTCTATTCAGTCCTGAGATTTAGAATCCCTGCCACACAACAGTTCTGTCTGGCAGAGAAGGGGACCTGATCTTCACCTACGCTGGTAGGGGACCTGTGGCTGGACAGTGAAGGAGAAGCAAGTCACCGATGAGCTCATGTGTCTGTGACTCTGCTCTGTACATCTATCGGCATGCTCCTTGCACTGCAGCACACTTGAGTGGTTCAGTGTGCTGCTTCTCCCCCCTTTCTGAGCTCCCCTGTACCAGGAGACAGGAGTCCCGGTAACAATCCAAATCACATACCTGCGGCCTCCACACCCCTGTTGAAGCCACATGTGGACGTGACACGCGTAGGGTGGAGTTTTGAGAGTGTACCGAGCAAGCCAGGACTCTGGGGAGAGGATCGTGGATCATTGCACTTGGGTTTTATACGCTGTTTTTATGTGGTTTTTAAGGTCTCAACACCAGGTGAGCCGCACTCCAAAAGGGTGGTTGTGGTGGAGGCTTTTCACGTGTACACGTTTTTTATTTGATAGCGCGGCACAGTATTCATTTAGTTGTATACTTTATAGCGCTCGCAGCAGGGGTAGATTGGCGCAAAGGGTTTTTTTTCTGTCCTTCTGCTCACGCCGAAAGTCCTATACCAGCAATATTACTAAAATAAGCATGAGGTCAGATGAGACTTCAGTTGAAAATGGCTGCACTGTGTTTTTATGTCTGACAAATATGGTTAAATCTTGTGATTAAATATTAGTCATGTATCCCAAGCATCAGCTGCCTTGTCAGTTGTAAACTGGTGTAATTAAAAAAAAAAAAAAAAAAAAAAAAAAAAAAAAAAAAAAAAAAAAAAAAAAAAAAAAAAATGTTGAATGTTACCATGCCACCAGCAATCACATTTCTAAGAGGGAGGTGCATGCTTAGGGCAGCCAAACTGAAGAGCAATGGCTGTGACAGCAAATCAGACTGATGGTGCCACCCACAGTTATAGTGTAAATCCCAGACATACTTTTTTTTTTTTTAGTTTTGTATAATATAAAGTCAGGTTTTTATTGCTTGTATTACCACTGAGATGTCCCCTACTTCCTATTCCTTTCCTCTTTTGCTGATCTACAGAACACTCCCCCCTCTGCCTGTGTCCTTAACAAAATAGAAAGGAGTTCTGTAGTCCAGTAGAGGAGACCTTAGGCAAGGTTGATAACACAACAATTTTAGTGTAACAGATGCATTATTGTCAGTGCAATACAGGTAGTAAAAGTAGAGCAGATTTCTGGCAGGATCAGCAGGAATTTTTTTCGTACTTGTGGCATTTTTAAAGAGATATTATTATTATTATTATGTGGTCTGATCTACTGATCAGCGCTAAACCTGCTGGCTACTATTGGTCTATGTGTGGCCTCGCTAATTTGTATAATATATACAGTATGTGTGTATCGGAATGGCAGACTTTTCCTTAGAGAAGTAATCTTCACACTTGCATAGAACAGACCTGCCAGCTGTAAATTTGTTGGGGGAATTTTATACAAACTGTTTATTTGTCTTTTCATCTTCAGGAAAAAATCCAAAGGCAAGGCTCCTCTTCCTCCTGGGGACACGAGGTGCTCTGACAGTCTGCCATCGTTTGATTCTGCGGACACCAACCAGTATAACATGGATCAGAAGGAGAATATCATCGACAGAGACATCGAGCTCAATGTAGTTCTTCCAGGTGACAGGGTCACATCCACCACCGTGAATGGCAGGTAGGCAGCTGTGTGATTTGTGGGGCCCGGTTAGATAGCCCTCAGTCCCATGTAAGCTCATGTAATGTAGTAGCTGATCAGAGCAGCACGGGAATGAAGGGAAGGTGATTGTGTCAGGAACACTGCACACAGCAGATGGCGTCTGCGCATGCGCGCGAGCACGGCGTGACCCGCAGTGTCGGGCCGTGCACTTTCGCGTAGACGTCCGTGCGTGCGCGCAGCACGGCGCGTGCGCGCAGCACGTCACGTGCGCGCATCTGCGACGTGTTGTGGCGCCAAACGGGCTATTTAAACTCAGCTCCTCCATGTCTCCAGTGCTGAGTACTCTTTCAGCTTGTGCCTAGTATCCTGTGTCTGTTCCTTGGTTTATTAGTTGTTGGTTTTGACTCCGGCTTGCTCCTGACTCCGCTGACCTTCTGGTATCCTGATCCTGGCTTGTCTAGACGATTCTCCTGCTCCCTGCCTGTTCCTGCATTGCCCGCTTGTTACCAAACCCGGCCTGTGACCCGACCACGAGATTGCCTTATGCCATACAACCTCTCTGCCCGCACGTTGCTGATCCGGTCTGCCTGACTTCGTTTACTCTCTGTCTGCCTCCCTGCTGTGCGTTTATATTATCCCTCACGGCAAGAGACCGTACGAGTTACCCTCTGGTACCGAAGTCCTCATCCAGGCACTCGTGCCCCGCTGTGCCCCAGACTACCTGTCTTCTCTACCAGGCTTTCTGGGACCAGAGTTGCAAGAGAGGGGCCGCCCTCGTCATCTCAAGCTTCATCAGGTACGTGACAGATTGTGTGGTTTGGGGTTGATGCTAAAATTAACTTGCTTCTTTGCTGCTTAGGCATAACACATGTTCTCTTTTAGGGAGGGTGACGCTGTCCGGTACGGGTTTTCAAATGGAAATATCACCACTCCATTTCCCACACTAGTTCCACTTCTTGGAAGCATCAAGGGTGTGGGCTCTGAGCTAGTTTGTTCTGCAACTTCACATAAAAAAATAGGAACAAGCCACTTCACCCCCGTCCTAGAGCCAGCTGCCTCCTAATGCGTTTCACCCGTTTGGACCTAATCGTAGAGATTGTAAGAGACTTACCTGCAGATTAACTCCTGCCCAAAAAACTTGCACACAAGCATGCAATCCATTGCTGAAAGTTCCTGGAAAACGCGCTTTAGTATGTGGACGCACGCACATGGGAACGTTGATGCGCAGTAGCACACGCATGTGAGCGTACGGAGGCATGCTCGTTAGCATACAGGTGCACGCTGATTAGCCTGCACACTATTCTATATAAACGGACAAGAAGCCATGACCAAGTTGCTGAGTGGTCTTCAGCTAGTCCCTGTGTGCCCTGTACTCAGTCCCTGTGTGCCCTGTACTCAGTTCCAGTATTCTGATTTCCTGTGTATGAACCCGGCTTGTGACCATTTGACTCCGCTTTCTCCTCCTGATTCGGTACCTCTGCTTTCTGATCACCTGCATATGACCCTGGCTTGCGTTTCCTGACCCTGATCTGAGACTCGGCTCCCTGTGTATGACCTTGGCTGGAAGCTGACTCCCCTCCTTGTCTGCCGGTTGGTGGATTGCGCTATCAGTACCCTGAGCAACTACATCCAGCCAGTGCTCCGTTGGTCTCACACCCGTTGCCTGCTCTGGCTTCAAAAGGTCCCAGTATCATTCTGGTCCTGCCGATTCAGCAGCTGGACCAACGCACTCAAGTGTCTCCTCAAGAACCGGCCAGCCACCAGTACCGGCACCTGTGCTCCACTCTGTCCTTACATCCCCTGTCACTACTTCCAGAGGTGTGGGACGAGAGGTGCACAGGCAGCCCCCTTCTCAGCTGAGTCTCCAGTCAGGTACGTGATAGAGATTAAGCCCAAACTGGTAAAACGTGTTCGAGGCAGCTGGCTCCAGGACAGGGATCATGCATGTGAAAAAGATGTAAAGATACCAATAAATGTAATGTACTGTAAATCCAAGGAGTGTGGCTTTTTCCTTTTTTATCCTGCTGGGGTTGCTTGACCTGTGGTGATAAGTAATGCTCGATGAAGGAAAAGGCTGATTTGGTTTTCATTAACAGTGACCTGTGTTTTTTTTCTTTTTACAGCAAACCCATGATGGACTTGCTTGTATTCCTTTGTGGACAATACCATTTGAACCCATCCACCTACACAATAGAACTGTTTTCAGCAGATAAAAGCCTGCTTAAGTTTAAGCCAAACACACCTATTGGAATGCTGGAAGTAGAAAAAGTTGTCCTGAAATCTAAAAATCTGGAGGACAGACATAAAAAGCCTGGCCCGATGATGCCAGAGGTGAGTTTGTTTCCTGTCTTAAAATATTTATTTTACATTTTTATGTTTATTTATGGTGTCATCATCTCATGATAGAAAATAGAGTCTCACATTTCTATCATGTGGCTTACTTATATGTGCGCAGTAGATTTCATGTGGAAGAAAATAGGTTTTTGTGGCCCCCTTGGTCAACCGCTAGAAGCAAGAACAACCTTTTTGGCATTCAACACTTTTAGGAATATGTTGGTAGCCTGTGTCTCCCGCCGTACACTGGTTCCTTACTCTTACCTAATGCGTCACTGCGGAGTACTGCAGAGACTTGGCGGGTTGAAAAAAGGAGCCAGTGTGTGACAAAGGGACCTGGAACTTCTGGAAGTGTTGAATGCAGAAGAGGTTTTCTAAGACTGAAGAGCTGGAATAGATGAGAGGTAACAGAAACAATGACTACTCCACAGTGCCTGCAGCCTCAGACCCTTACCCTGGTGGAGGGAGTAAGATGCCCCTTACCTTTGCATTGGTGGAAGCAGAAAATCTCTTACTTTGAGGTCAGTGGTAGCATGATGCCTCTTACCTTGGCACTGGTGGGAGAAGGATGCCCCTTTACCACAGTCTCGGTGGGAGCAGGACACCCTTACCTCTGGCGTAAGTGGGAGAAAAACTCCCTTTACCTTTGGCGTCGGTGGGGGAAGGAACTCCTTGTCCCACACTGCCCGCTCTGTCTTTGTCAAATCACATCCGCACCAGGACTATAGAGGCAATGTCAGGCTGGTTGTTGATCTGCCTGCTTATAGGACACAGGCATGGTGGGCCATTTCAAGGTGGGTAGAGTTTGAATCCCTTTCCCTCCCTACACCTATAATTTGTTTTAATGTAGTTGTGTTGTCTAAGATTGTTTTTCCAAATGCATCTGAAGTAAATATTTTCTTTTCCAGCAAACTGTTCGAGTTGTCATCAATTATAGGAGAACACAGAAGACAGTGATGAGAGTCAGTCCTTTTGTTCCATTACAAGATCTCATTCCCTCTATTTGCAGTAAATGTGAATTTGATCCTCAGACTACAGTCCTGTTGCATGATTACCAGTCGCATAAATCCCTTGACATCACAAAGTCTCTCAATGATCTTGGTTTGAGGGAACTCTATGCATTGGATCAGAGTAAAGGTAAATATGTTATACACAGTACACGTGGCTGTAGAGAACCAGTTTGAAATTAAAAAATAACAATTAACTGATGAATAATTTATTAACATCCTGTTAGAATGTTAACTAATGGATAAATTATGTAACACTTACCCTGTCCTTGGTGGCGCCACCTTCCTCACCCATGGCCTTGCATCTGAACCCCCTCTGTCAGGTGCTCTCTATCTTGTCATCCAATCAGTACTCAATTGATGTCAATGCAGCAAGTTACACAAATTCAGACCCTCCATGGGAAGCAAGCTTGGTTGAGACGATTGATCTGTTCACATTTTATTAGAAAGTCCTTTGACCTTTTCTAGCATCCCCCACCCTATCTCTCAACAACTCATAATGTAAATGAAGGGCAGGCGCAGAAACTAGTGTTCATACTAAAAGTTTAGGAACACAGTTTGATCTTTGTGGGGCTGATTTATTGACAAACTGGATAAAAGCCAGTTACATAAATTGTGTTTGTTTTTGGAAAATAAAAGGATCCTTTACTCCCTCAATTTTGGGAATGAATCTCTGAGGTTTTTTACGATCGTGTATTTTTTGCTTGGTCATGTAATCTTCTATCATTACCTATGTTTGAAGAGACCCTGTTAACGACTTAGCAAATTGCAGGTAAAAGCACAGAAACATCAATTGCAATTAAAATGTCAAAGCTTCCTGGTAGTCCTTTCCTTTCCAAGAACTTGGTTTATTGACTTGCTATGTGCCTCTGAACTTGCTAGGGAAATGACACTCCAGAAAGTATTTTCCCTAGCACAGCCACCTCCATTTTTGCAAGTCATAGCCCTCTCCTCTTTGGGAGTGTATAATTCCTGTCTGTGCTGGTCTGGCTCCACCACA
>NW_017307373.1:71093-80608 GCF_000935625.1 Nanorana parkeri
CCCCCTTTTCCTCCCACACCCCCCCCCCCCTTACACATAACCTTTTCTTTAGCAGCCTTGGGAGGGGAGAAGGGGAATGATATAGTGTCACTTGAGTGACAGCTGTGAGTCTGCCAACATCACATCTACGATGGCATTGCCCAGCAGCAGTCTCAGGGCTTTTGGATGTCTACACAAGGGAGGCTTTTTCAGATAAATAACATGCATAGAATTTTATCTAAAATTTCTGTTAAATAAAGGGTCTCATGACAGGTTTTTTTTTTTTTTAACATGAGAGCTAGTTCTATACATTGGAAAATGTAGTTGCTACTAACCATGTCTACACCATTTTTATTTTCACATAGTAGAACAAATCAAAGCTTCCTTTTTTAAACATAAAGGCATTTCTGCTTTATTTTAGCTACATCTCCTACAGAAATCCGACAGCCACCTTTACAAGGCAAGTATTTATTTTTACTGGAAAAAAAATCATCTTTTAAGTCTCGGCTTACTTCTTTTGTGAACTTTCAGTAAAACATAATAAATAGGACGTTATTAGGCACAGATTCCTACCAACTCAAAAATGTTTAAATGGCCCTTTGGTCAACCTGGAACAACTTAGAACATTTCGGCTCAAATAAAAACTTCTGTAGTTCATAGCAGCAGGTTGTGCATATCTCTAAATCCGGAAATAGTTTTCTCTGCTTTATGTCTTAAGCAGGTGTGGCTGCTGCTGTTGAAATTAGCTTTATTTTCATATGCCGTGCACCCAGAATAATTTTGCACATGTAACTACTCATCTTTAAAGCAGACCTGTGCTTTGTCCACACAGGACTGAGGAAAGGGTAAATATGTGTAGCTTAGGGCAAGGGTAAAGCACAGGTTCAATGTAAAGCTGAACTCTGGGCTAGAGAAGAGGTTCACCTTGCAGTAGAACCCCTGGACACTGCAAGGGTTAATGTATAAATTATGTAATTATATGCACCCTTACCTTGTCCTTGGTGGCGCCACCTTCCTCACCCATGGCCTTGCATCTGAACCTCCTCTGTCAGGCTCTCTACCTCCAATCAGTGCACCTTTTTATTAGAAAGTCCTCTGACCCTTTCTAGCATCTCCCACCCTATCTCTTTACAACTCATAATGTAAATGGAGGGCAGGTGCAGAAACTAGTGTTCATACTAAAAATGTAGAACGTTAATAGGCACAGATTCTTACCTATTCATAAATGTTCAAATGGCCCTTTGGTCAACCTGGAAGAACTTAGAAGATTCCAGCTAAAATAACAACTTATCTAGTTCATAGCAACAGGTTGTACATATCTCTAAATATATCCTGAAATAGTTTCCTCTGCTTTATGTCTTAAGCAGGTATGGCTGCTGCTGTTGAAATTAGCTTATTTTCATAGGCCATGCACCCAGAATAATTTTGCACGTGTAACTACTCATCTTTAAAGCAGACCTGTGCTTTGTCCACAAAGGACTGAGGAAAGGGTAAATATGTGTAGATTAGGGCAAGGGTAAAGCACAGGTTCAATTTAAAGCTGAATTCTGGGCTGGAGAAGAGGTTCCACTTGCAGTAGAACCCCTGCACAATGCAAGGGTTAAATGCCCATTTTATCTATGGGATGATGAATAAGATGTACTTGCCTTATTCCTCTCTCTGTCCACAGCTGACACTTTTCTCTGCTGTCTAACACTCCTGGATGGGGCCCTCGGCATCCTCACATACAATACAGGACCATGCTGGTGCTGCATTGTATGTGACGATGTCGGGTGGCTGTGCCCGGTCAGGCAGCAAAGAGATGTGACTTTGGTGGATCAGTCTTATATAGTCGAGGAAGTCTGCAAGAGTGGGGAATAAGGTATTTCACCTTATTGCAACCCCCCTAGAAAAAATAGGCATTTAACCCTTGTAGAAGTGGTCCCACTGCAAGGGTAACTTTTCCTCCAGTCCAGAGTTCAGCTTTAAGGAGTCAGTGGAAGTCATGATGTATGGCCCAACATCCACCATTGGCAGTTTTGAGATGCTGTGAAGGATACTAGGCCATATATGGCTCCTATTTTTATATATCCTTTTACATATGCACAACTGTTACTAGCATAAGGGTACCATAAGCAGTTTTCTTTTACTGTGCAGATGTGAAGGATGTGGGTAAGCAGGTCAGGTATTATGTCCCCATTGCAGTTCTCTGCTACATGACACTTAACCTTATTCCATATATTTTATAGAGTCTTGTCAGAACGTGGAGATAAAACAGAATGATGACAAACGGTTCTTAAAGTTTTTCCGGAGAAGCACTAAAAAGAAGCGGGATCAGGTAAGATGATCACCTCTGCTCAATGCACCCATGTTCTTCATGATATCTTGTTTTATAGACTAAACAACCTCGTATGGAACTGTCATGAATAGTCACCTAGATTAATGTTTTGCCAACCACTAGAAAAGGCCTAGTGCCCAAGGCACACTTGAATCGGTCCATAAGATTAGGTTCATAAAGTCATTACCACAACAGCTGCAAATCCAAAATTTCCAATTGTTGCACTAGTAAAAAATGCATCCAGCTTGCACCTTCCATGAGCATAAACCAGTAACAAGTAATGTGTTAGGTTATGCAAATAATGGATTTGGCAGCTAAAGTGAAACTCCATCTTTTTTAGTTTTAGTGGGAATGCAGAAGGGTTAGAACTACCATCAGAATGTTATCCCTGTCTGTTTGGAAGATCTACTTTCACTACTTCCCTCGATGACCCCTTATGATGAGGAAAGGAAGTGAGAGGACACAATCAGCAATAAATAACACACAGATTCAAACACTCCCCAATTAAATCAGCACACACTTTTTTTATTTTTTAGTTACTTTCAAAAGAAAAGCTCTACTGATCTCAAAGTTAGTTCCTCACTTGGATAAAATATCAGGCACCTCCTTGCTACAGAGAAAACTGTTGCTTTAACCCCTTCGTGACGGGAGACTTACACTGTACGTCCAGCCAACTCTTCTTTTTTTATATTTTATTTGTCCTAAGTGAGGCGTTAGACACACATATGTGATATAAATATGTAGCCCTATCTGTCCTCTAAAAAACAATATATAATATGTGTGGGTGCACTTTGTAAGAAAGTATATTACTGACGTGGAAGAATCACACAGCAAAAATTTCAAAAGTGTGTCAGTCATTTACAAACAGAAACTAAAAACAAGCTCAGTCATGAAGGGGTTAAAGGCACACTTCTAAGTTTTCTGTTTTCCTCCATTCACATGGGCAAACTTTTTGCTTTGATTTTGTGTGTGTTTCACAGACTTAAATAAATACACTTTAAGGGTCATATTTATAAAGCAGTAAAGGTGCCCTTTATCAAACATTCACTGGTAGTGAATCATTCAGTGTCATTTAAAACATGCACCAGGTGCAGATGTTAGTGAATTGAAACAAGCAATGGAATTTGCCATGTGATCCCTTACTGTCGCCATTAAAGCGGACCTTTACACTCAAAAATCAAATTCTACCAATGCATCTCTCTATGTATGATGGTTAATAATAACATAGACATGTCAGGTGTGAAATTCTGTGATTTTGAAATACTTACACTTGCAGAGCATTCACTTCCTGCTTTGAAAGGGCAAAATGACTTCAGTTTGGCAAAGCAATTCCACACTGGGATTGTCTTGTCATCAGTAGAGCATTGCTGGGTAACCTCATTTGTAATCTAATTCTGTAATCTGGTTCTCAGGGAAAGGCATTTTCCTCCCCTGAGATGATGTGCATTGTCACATGACTAGTCACATGAGCCAGTAATCTAGAAAGTAAAAGGAGAGCTAGTAACCTGCCCTTAGTAAACATGGCCACTGTCAGAAGACTGCGGAAGAAAAGAGAAATAAGGTGTGCAAAGAATACAAAGCCGGCCATTATCTAGAAGTATGTGTTTGTAGATTGTCATTACTAAACATTTCTATAGATGTGTTTGTGGTTATTTTAAAGATATGGGTAAAAGTCTGCTTTAAGCAGTTAAAAGAAAACTCTTAAACCTTATTTTTCATAAACCTTTTTTTGCATTTTCCAAAATAAATGTATTTTATGATTTGGATTTATAGCACTCCTCCTCCCCTTGTTGCTTCAGTAACTGTTAACATTTACATTCTCAGGGACAGTAGAGAGACAATGGGCCCAGTTCTCTAAGCCTGCCATTGTGATTGGTGTTTTCAGCCATGTGGCAGTTTTTCAGCTCTCGTTGCTGAACATAACGGTGGTTACAGCTTAGTGGTTTGAGCTTTATCAGTGCTATTCTGGACCAGGGGAGGGGGTGTTCTGGTCACATTATTTACACACCACAGAGAACAACTGTTGTTTGAAAGCCTGCCTGCTGTTTGCTCAAAGACTGCCAGCTAAAAATGTGACAAAGGGGTGAAATAGAGGCAGAATAAAAGAGAGGAAACTTGGGAAAATTATATCTTTGTGAAGACGGTAGAATACTAATTCTGCATTTCTCACTAAAAATGCACTAAAAGGTGAAATTATTATGTTCTGAAGGACAAGTTCACGTTGAAAAATGAAGATCCAAATAACCTGCAAGTGCTTTTTATGGGCACCCTAGGAAAAAATGAGTATTTAAAGTGACGCTAAACTCAGGAGTTAAATCTTAAAAATGCATTTAAGTACCTTAACTATTAACAAAAATGTATCTTATTTGTGTATCACTCGGCTGTAGATCCTCAAATCATCTCTGAATTCATTCTGACACTGTCCTTCCTTCTGGAGGGTGGCTCCCCCATGGTCCCTGTGTGTGTTGTAAAGTAGCAACCACTCCAAGTGCACTTCTGTGATGGACTACAATTTCATACTAATTTACATTGAAATTATAGTCTATTGCATGAGTGAGTTTGGAGCAGTGGCTACACAGGGACCACGGGAAACTAAAGTAGTCACCCTCCAGAAGGAAAGACAGTGTCGGCACCAATTCAGAGATGATTTGAGGATCTACTGCTGAGTGATACACAAATAAGCTACATTTTTGTTAATAGGGTACTTGAATGCATTTTTATGATTTAGTCCTGAGTTTAATGTCTCTTTTAACCCTTGCATTCTGGGGGAGCCCCATTGCAATGGATGATTTTTAATTTCCCGGGAATTCATCTTTAATAGCTGTTGACATAAGATATCAGCCGAATAGGGGTATTGTTTTCAATTAGTTGGCTGACCCATTAACCTGGAAGGTGACAAGGAGCAGTAAAGCAAAACTAATGTGTAGCAAAGCAGACTTGAATTTTTAATTAGCAAATATGGCTGCCCCCATATACTGTACATATACAGTATAATCTCAAACTATACATAAAAACAAGTTTTTTAATGCATTTTATCACATAGATTAAATATTTACATCAGGCTGATCTCTTATACATGTATCTTAAAAAATAATGTGCAGTTACTGGTCATGATGGCGGTCAACTATATGCAAGTGTGAATACATTGCATCAGTGCCGGGAGTATTTAATTCTGAAAACACACTACTAGGAGAAATCTAAAATGGTGAAATGCACTGTTGCAAAAAAAATATTTCAAGCAACCTTTCAAATGGTATCCTTTCCTCAGCAACTCTCCTGTCCTTTGCAGACCTCCAGTGCTCCGGCCACTCCGTTGCTCAATAAACAGAGGCCACCACAAGCGGTGAGAGAAAACACTGTCATCAAATCCTACGACTCCAACACTTTGCCTTCCGATGTGCCAAAGAAACGGAGAGCTCCGCTGCCACCTATGCATCCCCCTCAGAACAACCCCATACCCCGCGGACAGATACGCACTTCCTCTTGTGTTGTGAAGTCTACCAGTGTGGACGAATCGGGAAAGGTACATGTTGTTTAATTTTAGGTTTGTTGCAAGTACATTTGTAGAATGGTATGAAAAGACTTTCAAATGAAACATGTCTAATTTGTGCATATATTTAAATGCAGCAAAATCCTTTTTCATTTCGGCTAGCGAGAAATACCTCCAATATGTTAATAATTTAGGCTTATTGTTAAAATTGTTGTGGGAAAAAACTTATTTATTGGGTGAGTGTTGCTAGTGTGTAAGTGTTACTGTTGGTGCAATAACCAGCCAAAAGGTGGGGCAATGTGCATAGAGTTGTAGGCTCTGAAAAGGGTTGTCGCTCTTGTTTTGCCTATGCAGTCATATCGAACAGAAGAGGTGGAATCACAGTACTTACAGTCATGTCCAAAAATATTGGTACCCCTGCATTTCTGTCAGCTAATGCACCACTTCGCGCAGGAAATTGTTGCAATTACAAATGTTTAGGCATTCTCATGTTTATTTATTTATTTTGTTTGTTTTAGTATGACACAAAATTAACAGCTTTTTGACGAAACAAAATGACAGCTTTCTGGTAGGGCTGCGGAAATTAACGATTAATTTCTCGATTAATCGTTAAACTTTTTGATCGATTTAAAATAATTTTGATATCTAATGAAAAAACTCACCTCTCCGACGTCTTCCGGGAGTCCCGTCCGGTGACGTCACGGACATCGACGTCACCGGACTCCTCCCCCCTTCCCCAAGTGGCTCCGTCGGCTAACGAAGGGAAGGGGAGGAGTCCGGTGACATCTATGTCCGTGACGTCACCGGGCTACTCCCCCTTCCCTTCGTTAGCCGACGGAGCCACTTGGGCCGGTGAGTTTGCCCATGAAACTTTCTACACGAGCGCCAGCCAAGGCATTGGCCTATACACATACAGCACAGCAATGAAGTAATAAAATGAACTAGGATCACACTAATCCTGCACGTTATTATTCTGAGTTGCCCCACTCAAGCGGCGGCCATATTGAGTGGGGCACGTGAGATTAATAACGTGCTGGATTAGTGTGATCCTAGTTCATTGTATTGATTGCTGTGCTGTATGTGTATAGGCCAATGTAGTTGGATCTGTATGTGCGTTTATAATCGAAATTAATCGATTTTAAAAAAATTTGATTAATCGAACACGAAAATTTTAATTATTAACAGCCCTACTTTTTGATAAAGCCCATACTACTGTTTTCAGTAAAAGAAATGAGGCCTTTAAGGAAAAAACTACACTCCCTACAGTCAAACATGGTGGAGGTTCACTGATGTTTTCGGGTTGCTTTGTTGCTTCAGGCACTGGATGTCTTGACTGTGTGCATGTCATTATGAATTCTGAAAACTACCAAAGAATTGTAGGGTGCAATATAGGGCCCAGTGTTAGAAAGTTGGGTCTCCGTCAGAGGTCTGTCTTACAGCAGGACAATGACTCAAAGCACTCAGAAATGGTTTCAGACAAAGCGCTGGAGAGGAATGGACTGGCCAGCAATGAGTCCAGATATGAATCCCATTGATCTCAAAACAGCAGTTGGGAAACGGAACCCTTCCAATCTGAGAGACCTGGAGCAGTTGGCGAAAGAAGAGTGGTCCACAATTCCTGTAGAGAGGTGTAAGAAGCTCATTGATGGTTACAGGAAGCAATTGATTTCAGTTATTTTTTCCAAGGGCTGTGCTACCAAATATTAATTGAGGGTGCCAATCATTTTGTCTAGTCCATTTGTGTCAGGTTTGGCTTTTTTTTTCTCCACTTGTTTGTGTCATACCAATACAAACAAAATAAATAAACATGAGAATGCCTAAACATACGTAATTGCAACAATTTCTGCATGAACTGCAGGGGTGCCAGTATTTTTGGCCATGACTGTATCTTTATCTGCTCCAACTATTTATGTAGCTGCTTGGATGGAATTGTCTTTTAAAGTTGCAACTAAACAATAAAGTTTAAAATTGAGCTACCAACTTCTAATTGCGTTGCTCTCCTTTAAATCCCCTGCTGCCCTATACTGAGCTATAATGTGCAAACTGAACTTTTTCATTTCATACTTGTCCTGAAGATCCAAGTACCCCTGTTTTTCTCTGGAGAGGTAACAGTCCGGTGCTCCATGACATTGGTCAAAATTATTGGTTATTAGGGGGTGTCCACATGACCAGTGCCTCAGTGTTGGTCACATGACCATTACAGTAGAGGTAGGAAAGGTAGTACTTTCAGGATCATTACATATTACACAGGTTCTGTAACCACATTTTAGTATATTGTAAGGGGGGTGTTAATTGCTTGAAGATCTAATTGCAATCGATTCTGAATATTTTAAATGAAAAGTGTTGCCTATGAGCTTGTAAAGAGTTTTCCTGGCACTTCCCTGTGTCACCACATATACACCAGTGCTGCCATGGTAAGGCGCCAGCACGTGGTGCTGATGGAACTAGTGCTGGCGTTGCGAGGCAATAGGAAAGTACAATTATGGTAAGCATTTTGAAAACAATTTTCTGTGAGTTTTCAATTGCATAGATGCTCACTGTGTGCTGGGCAATCCCACAGTGCTTAAATTGAACCCTTCTGCTGCTCTTAACTTTCTACTGCCAATTACAATAACTGACAGTACACAATATGTTCGGTACTTGTGCATGCTTTGTTACACACCCCTAGCCCATCATGTGACAATTCACGGACCTAGAAATTGGCTGCTCAGGTTTTGAGTGCTGTTTTTTAGGAAAAGCCGGAGCAGCACTAAGGGTAGGCTGTGCCATTGAAGAGTGCTCAGAGTGGAAGTTGGGTTTGGGTTTTTACTTAGCTTAACAAACGTGTCATTTACCATGCTTCTTCTTTGTAGTGTGTTTCAGGGTTTGACCGATCAAGAACTGGCTCTTTTCAACACGGTGGAACATCTTCCTTTAATTCTTCTATCAGAAGAACAAAACGCAAAGCCCCCCCACCACCAGCTCCACCGTCCAATCCACTGCAAGCCAGTGATGAGAACAGCAATGAAATCGGTAAAGGCAACATAAAAAAAAAAACCTTAGTGACACGAAATTATTTGTCTTATCCCTCAACTGTAGGTCCTCAAGTCATCTCTGAATTGGTGCTGACACTGTCCTTCCTTCTGGAGGGTGGCTATCTTTCTTCCCTATGGTCCCTGTGTGTATTGTAAAGTAGCCACCGATCCAAGCTCACTCCTGTGATGGACTACAATCTCATGTTTAGTTTGCTAATTCATATTGAGATTGTAGCCCATCACGGGATCGAATTTGGAGCGGTGGCTATTTTACAACACACACAGGGACCATGGAGAACAAAAGTAGCCACCCTCCAGAAGGAACGACAGTGTCAGCACCAATTCAGAGATGATTTGAGGATCTACAGCCGAATTATACACAAATAAGATACATTTTTGTTAATGCTAAGAGTGTTTGAATGTATTTTTGTATTTTTTAATATTTAACTCCTGTCTAGTGTCACTTTTTTAGAAAAAAAAACTTTTACAGCTGACAACACAGCTATTTTGTGGACTGAGTGGTTAATGGTGTCAGTCCTGCCCCTTGTATTTTGCTAAACTAATCAACCACTCCTGCACTGACATCTCTGCAACATAAAGGCTAAGGGCTCAGTCAATTTAGATGCAGTGCGTTCCGGCCCGATTTTGGCCGGAACGCACTGCCTCGCATTGCGGCCGGCTCACTTTTTAGTGGGGCAGGAGGGGGCGTGGCGGG